>NC_137690.1:63856242-63876242 GCF_963989245.1 Nansenia antarctica | reverse complement strand
CCTCCAACAGTATTACCTGTATAGATAAAGCACACGACCATACGGGGTAAAACTGAACCGTGACCGTGAGTTTCATAATACGATTTTTGTTATAATACTGGAAATACATGAGAGAGGAATGTGTGTCCATTATAAATCAAATGAAATAATACATAAGTATATTTATACACGTATTGGTGTTTCCAACCATAACAGACAATGGAAAACAAGGATATGTGTGAGCCAGTGACAGGGCGGTGCACTGCCCAGACATTACAGGGGCAAGGGTTGCCAGTTGTTATGGCTGTCCTGGGACTAATACCCGACCAGGTGTGTTTAGAACGGGAGGGGCGATGACGGAAATGAAAAAGGAACCTGGACCTGGCAACCCAGAATAATGCCTCCTCAGAGAGAGAGAGAAAGAGAGAGAGAGAGAAAGAGGGAGGGGGGGGGGGAGATGGAGAGAGAGAGCGCATTAGAGAGGGAGCAACACTTTTTTGTAAAGTGATGGAGGAAGGGGAGGATCTGTGCAAAAGGGCTGATGCTAAACAGATGTTCATTCACGGGGGGAATCTCAGCTTCTGTTTGCGCAAGCTTTGACAGGCAGGCACCACACCTCACCTAGCCATGCAGCATTGGCTTCGCCAAGATATTAACGACAGGAGCGGCGATCAGGTGGCCCGCCCCCTATTGCTTCGTGGGAAATTAGGCAGTAAAGGCATTCAGCACAAGCTCCAAAAGCCTACTCAGTATCCTACCTCAACAGTTAGTCATTCAGACGTCTTCTCACACCTTTTCTTACTATACAATACTACTGTATAACGCCTGTGTCATTATAACGGCTAATGCTTCCTTCACACCGTGTCAGGGAGGTGTTGGTGGTTTTGTTCTGGCCAGTGAATGGTGCTGATAGTACAGTAGCTGACTTTGGCCCAGTGTTTCTGCTTGGGGGGAGGGACGCTTAGGGAGATATTTACTGTATGTTCCCACCTAAAAAGTAAAAATTCCTCAGAAGTCACAAAAAGTTAAAGTGACTTGTTTTATGACGGCTGAGCAACACCTTGCCAGACACTAGTAAAACACACTGAAACTCCAACAAAACTCACAACCAGTCCTCGCTAAGTTATGGCAGCGGAGAGGAGAGAGCGCACTGGCGGTAACAAATTAGAGCTGTGAAATATGGCTGAGTCTCCTCACAACAAACCCGTGACCCCTGAGAGTGTGTTTTCACAGAGATTTTCTTTTTTGGCCATTATGTATTTTTTCAGCCTTCTGACATTTCACATGTATTACGCTCAGCTTCAGAGTTTATTACTGATTTCTCTGTTGAATCCAGAGGGGTGATTTATTGATTAGACTGTCTCTGCGCTAACCCATGTGCTGGGCAGATGTTGAAGAAGCAGGCAAGCGCATTCCTCCAGAAACGCATTTAGGTTAGGTTCTGCTGCTGCCTGATATATCCTATTCACCCAGAATGGTCGTCAAGAGATTCCCCCCGGTGGGCGAGGGGCTGAAGCCGGAGGAAATGCTAATGTGACAACGGGACGCTGTTTGTTTGCTCCCCTGTCGTCCCTCAATGCCACCCATCCTTATCCAGACGTCCATATTTCCCATTTTAAGTGACAGTGACGGACAACAGAATAAAACAGGTTTTTATGTTCGGCAGAGAGTGGGATGGAGGGAAGGTGTCTGGGAATGGGAATGGGAGAAATGGGAGAAATAATTGGCTGCCATGGCTTTTGACCTTTCCTCCGGAACTCAGTGAGATGGTGATGCTCCAGGTCATGTAGATGCGGTGCAGCCATGTGTGACGGTACTGTATCGCTAGCACTACATTACAGTCCAAAGGCCAAGGTCAACATAATATATATATGCCTGAGGTACATTCAATACATAGTCAATGTACAGTAAGGTATGTTGAACACATCTTATGCATACTGTAGATCTGATGGTAATACTAACGTGCAGACGTTCTGTACTAAACCAGTAGCAAACCAGATTGATTCACCTTGATAGGATGAAAATAAGACCATAAACCCAACATAAATGTCCATGCCACAGTGAACGAGAGAGAAAGACTCTGTATGTGAACCGTAAAAATGAAATGTTTTAACTGTGTAATGAGTTATGTGTAAAAGGTGTGCACAATGAGAGTTACATGAGCATGAACATGTTTAACATTAGCCGTAAAGTGATGAGTCGAAAAAGGTGCCGCTTTCAAGAGGTGATTTCCTCTCTCCTACACCACTCAGACGGCATCCACTTCATGAGCTTCTTGGCACAGATGCCACTTATGTCGGCAAAGCACACAGTGGCACAGTCTAGTGATAAAGCAGAATTAAGGGGGAATAAAAGCTTAATATCTGAGTAGCACGAAATGCTGAAATCCAATAATTGACTTTCCATAAAAGTCTGTTATTGCACTATTATTGTCAATTTTGGAGTGGAATATTAAGAGAGAGTGAGAGTTTAGGTAAAGACTAAAAGATTATTGCTGACAATAGCAGACCTTCCAAAAGTGCACTTAAAATAAATTAAGCCTGCCTAAAATGAGCAGCATCGTGTTAGTAATTGGTTTCCAACTACAGTTATTGCTTCAATCCGATTAAAATTAACCCAATGTTAAGCTTTCAGCTCCAGCCTTATTTTTTTCACAGACGGTTCTACACACCAAAATATTTGTTTCACCTTTGAAACAATAAATCACTGTACGTTGTTAGCCTTTAACTTCATGCCTTTTAACCCTTCAGTCAAACTCCCAGAGGTCTTTCTTTTTTTTACAGTCAGATAGGAATTTGAAGATGTACTGTATATGCTTATAACATAGTTCGCAATAAATCCATTTTTATCATCATCTCAAGTGGTGCTTTCTATTTTTAGCGGCCATATTTGTTTCATTTCTTCCAGATGGAACTGGGAGAGGAATTTGACATCGCTGCTGGTTCTCATTAGACCCTCAGACAGGGTGACATCAGCAGTCATGAATACTCTCTTGTCTTGTGATTCCACGGATCCCTGGGAGCTTTAAACCAAGGTGCTAACCCCTCAAGGCAATCCCAGGCCAAATAAGGAACACAGGGCTTTTGGTCAAGCTGATCTCTAAAACAACGATGTATCCTTTGGCATGATGGTAGTCAGTGCCTGTACAGTATCTTCACCACTGTCCTCCGTGGAACGTTAACCCTACAACTGTTTATTTGTTTCGCTTTCTCTTATTTTCATATGCTCTTCTAAGTGGAACCTTAACCTCTCTAGACTTTGGATGAGAAAGTGCTAGTTCCGCTGCTGTGGGAAAATGTCAAACTGCAAGGATTGTTCCTTCACTTAGGCCAGCTATTTGCTCCTACAATAACAACGCTGTTCTATCGTGATTATTTGTTTACTTAGCTAAATCTCTTTATCTGGGGCGCCCCCCTTTAAACATACGCAACTGGTTTAGCATTCTCCAGGCTCTCAGGAAAGCATTTCCATGACCATGTTGTCTAATGAGCCATGTACCATAACCTGCACGTGCAAATATTGACGTTCAAGCACTTTTCCTATTAGTCACGTTATAAGACGGATTTCTCAAAGCTATTGATACAGAAGGAAGAATCCTATTTGACAAAAGTGCTTTTAGTGGTTTTCTTTGCTAATTCTTGTTGTTGCTAATGTTCGGCTTCCCCAGATCAAGTGAATTCTTAATACTGCCTAACCACCACCTTAGTCGTTGCTAATGCAGTTTCTTTTCGGTTGTAATCTACACATCTTCTATCTGTATGGAAAATAAGATTCTCTAGACATCTTCTATTTTGACAAAATAGGACATTGCCTCGGCATTATAAGGACGTTTGGCAATGATACTGTGTTGTTCTAATGGAGTGATTAGAAGGTTGCTCGTTCTCTGGGCTACAATGGTGTGACCACCAGATGCCCTCTACACTGAAATCATGACCTCCAGCATAGGCTAGTCACCATTCTGCTTAAGAGCATTCTGTATTGTTTTCCCTGTTGGTCACGAGTCCAGCGGCTAGCAATGGGCCTGTTATTTACATGGATGAATGGGCCGTAGCCTCATGTCATACTGTGAACAGGAGTGCTTGTCTATGTCTAGCGTGTATCGTACACATCTGGTTGCCACATCAAATAACCAACAGAAAAAGAACATTGCATGCACTGTACTGTATATATTAGCAAGGGGCTGATCAACACGACAAGGCTCAAACCGATACGGCGAACCGTGACAGGACCCCACTTTAGGAACTGAATGAAAGTCTCAAACCCGAGAGAGAGTCGTTTCAGAGAGGATTTGCTCTGAGCCTTGAACACATAAAGGTTCATTTAGAAGAAAATGTATCCTGAGACCAGCAGAATGCTTTTCAGGCTCTCCCCTTACCCGGGCTGGAGTCACGCCACGAGAGCAACAGGGGAAGTAGGTCAGGGAGGCTCAATAATGCACTAATTCAGCTAGCTCAACTCCAGCCAAGAGTCCCTAGGACTCCGTCGAATACTCCTCCAACCCAGTTAGGGGGGCGGGGTGCAGAATATGGGTGTATAATAAAAAGAGCTCTCTTACTGGTAGTGGTATGTTTATGTTATCACATCAGACACTTTTCAGAATATCCCTCAAATCAATCAAGCAGCTGTTTTCAAGACAGGTGGCCTGTGGGAGAGCCAGGGTCAATCTCCAATCAAACTTCAACACTGCCTGATGAGCTTGTCGACCTTATCAATCGAGGAGGAGACAGTCATCCACAGGAAAACATCTGTCTATCTGTGACACCCAGGTCTATCTGGGTGACTCTCTGTATTGGTACCATGCTACACATGCCCAGTTCTCTTCTTCTCGCCCACTCAGAACCCCATTACTACAACCAGCCTCTTCTCAGTATGCTGGCCAGCTGCCACGGCCAGATGGAGGTTACAGCACAGCTTGATAGCCCAACTGACCACTATCAGCCCCATACAATGGCCCCCACTGACCACTGCGGGCCACACACACAAAAGGCGGTCGTTGACTGCTGACACTGTGGACAATCCGCCCCCCGAGGGGGTCAAAAGGTTTCGGCGTGACACAATCTCTCATTGAAGCGGTTTCACCTGAGGTGCGGCCCCGCCCCCCTTTCGGAGTCGGCTCGTAAAACGTCCTCATTACATTTATGTCGACCATCGTGAGGAGGTTCCGAAAAGAATTGAGTGCCACAAGCCTATCACCATAAAACGTGAGTTATGCACTCATGAATAGCGTATAGATAATATTGCCTCTTTAGAAAGTGACTAAGGCTCAATAGACTGGAGGGACGGTGGGTTCGCTAGCCTAGTGGATTGCCTTATCAAGACAAATGTCCTACCTTGAGGTGATATTCACTAGTTTGTAACGTGCCTGGATAGTCAGACCATTAAAAGAAAGGGTGCTTCAATGTTTTGTATGTAAATTGGTTTTACCAGTATCATAGCTATGGAAATAGCCTCTCTAGGGCATACACTGCTACTGTACGGAATATCATTACATGACTGCTATACAATATATACATACAGTAATGATTGCTCTCTGATGCTCACATTCTCATTGATATAGTGTAGTGTCATCGCATTTGATATGGTTTAATGACAACCACCGGATTATGGTATATAGTGTATCGTCATGAGAATATGCACAAGTCTCATACAGGATTGGATAGCACATCCCACATTGGAAGACCACATTTGATTACCGAAAACCACTCAAATGGTTTGATTAAAGAGAAAGAGACTTACAGAAAAACAACACCCAATTCTGGAAGGGGAAATGAAATCACTACTCACTACTCCCTCCCTAAGTGTGCTTGAGAAAACGCCTTTACCCAACCACTACAGTCAGTGTCACTCTTAAAATAGTGGGTGGGCTATGAATGTCATTAAGTCTTTGATGCAAACATGCCAGTGGGTACACAGGGGTGGGTGAGCTCTCTTTACCCACGTCTCTTTGCAGGAAAACAAGGCTTGCCTCAGCCACAAATGCTTCTGACAGACCACATTAGCCATGTCAGAGAAAATCAGCTCCCTGGATAGAAGTTCCTTATTATAAACAGTGCAATATGGACTTTGAGGCAAGACAGAGCCTCGGACATTTAATGCGCGCGTCATTGCTTTATTTTGAAACAGAATATAGGCCCAATACAATTCCAATGCTGGATATTATAGACATCCAGCTGCATTACCTTGTCTCATGTTGAGAAAAAAGGGAGGAAAAAAATCAATGGCCTTATTTTTTTGAAAAACGTCAGATTGAATCAAACCCATTTGGCAAGAGATGCCACACAGCTACATGTCTGTGTATGGCTTTCCTTTTTTAATTTGAAAATGCCACAACAAACATGACCTTGTCAGCAAAAAAGACATACAAACCCCTCGACTCCACCCCCCTCCCCTGACACACACACATACACACACACACACACACACACACACACACACACACACACACACACACACACACACACACACACACACACACCCCTGCAATGCAGCCCAGGCTTATAACAGTCATAGAACAGGGGCCCAGGACCAGTGGTGTAAAGGCCCAGCTCCAGTTAAGACACTGAAAGGGGGCTGATCTAATACATCTAACATCGAGTAGGGGAAACAGCCCTAGGATCATTATGGGAGATAATCGGAGCTTGTGATACATGAATTAGAGACTTCAACAAAGCCCTGTGGGCCACCCCCCTCAGGCCCTCGCCTCGTGAGTACGCACTGAGGCAGGTGATCTTTTGTGTGCTGGAGATACAGAGAGATGGGGATGGGGATGGAGAGAGAGAGAGAGAGAGAAAGAGAGAGAGAGAGAGAGAGAGAGAGAGAGAGAGAGAGAGAGAGAGAGAGAGAGAGAGAGAGAGAGAGAGAGAGAGAGAGCTTCTGGCTGAGAGCTGTCCCCTGTACACACACATACACACACACACATACACACACACACACACACACACACACACACACACACAGAAGCTGTATTGTTTTTTGTCAAGCTGCCTGTGGGAGATGGGCCCATTAAGAGGCTGCTCTCCTCTGATGTTGTCATTAATGTAAAAACACACAGCAGCAGCGGGCAGTCAGAGAACTAGCTGTATCACCTGTCACTAGCGTGGGACTGCGTTGCCTCAGAACGGTTTATCTGCATGGGTTTGAATTCATTTGTTTGTAGTGAACGGGCAAAAAGTTATACTACTATGAGTGTTCTATAGGCTTCGACAATAGCACATCACATTTCATAGATTGTGAGAGAATAGACATGAAAAACATTGCGATTAAATATGAATTGCCATACAAAAGTACTATTGGTGGCCCACTACCTATAGCAGTGCCTTTTGCATACAATATATTCTCATTTTCTAACAGTACTTCACATTGGAGTGAGAACATGTGCAGCAGAGCTGCGTCCTCCTTTATGTGGGGAACATAAACACTACACACCATCAAACAGGCAACATGACAAACAGCTCCATCTCCTACCCAACCACAGAACCAGCCTGATTACCACTCTAGCCTTTGGTTTTCAGCATGGCATGAATAATCTGACCTTAATTTTTTTGGGAGAGGAAATGCAAAGCTGCAACTCTGCTGTTAAAAGTCAATACGGCATAGTATCAAACAAGGGCAGAGTTAATTAATCATCTCTGCTTCCTTTTCACGGCCCTTCCCTGGCTGTCCTGGGGGCAAGGCGGCCCAGGTTGCAGCTGTGTGATATTAGCATATATGCTACGTGAAGCAGACTGCTTCGCTTCCGTATAGCAGCCACCCTGACAGGAAACCAGAAACTACTGACATCTGCTTTTTTTTCCACTGACCACAAAAAGAAAGAAGCATAGACAGCCTTTTTTTTTTTTTTTAAATGCAGGGAAAAACATATAGTGGAAAAAGACGGGGGTAATCTTCCTCACTGGTCATAGGAGACACAATGAATTAGGATCAATTTCAAAAGCCAACGAGACTGTCAGCGTAAGTATTTTCACTTGTATATTTCGAAGAGTAGCCTATGTCCCGTTTCATCCGTCCTATTCTAGGGGAGTGTTCAACAGTCGACATCAATCCTATTGGCATTACAGCCGTCAACCACATCAGACATGACCCTAAGACAGGCATTAAAACCACAGAATAAGCCAACCCAACTCGGCTACAAGCCAGCCTACCCATAACCCCAAAAGGGAAATTTGACAGAAACAATAGCCAACACATACCATATCTTTCGACTCACTTCTACTGTATGACATTGTGAGTCATTATCTTTAGGTAGAGTGATGATAAGTTCGTACGTGAGATTAATTTGCTCCTGAAAAGGCACAGTGGCACGCTGGGGATCGAAACAGGCCAGAGGGAGAATGCTCAGTAAGAGGGCCAGGTGAAATAGGATGGAAACATGCACTCATGCATCAAAACCTCTCCTGCACCTCCATGAGTGTTTCCCCTCTTTATGGGCCATTTGTCATCACACAGCTCCTGTTAATGTAATTAGATAAAGGATATATTGACCGTTAGAGCTTACGGAGCGATTTGTCTGTTGAATTGGGTCCTGGCTGCAGCAGAGCACTGGGACCCTTGGCTGTGTATAGCACACTTCTGGCTTAATAATTCAGAGGAGTAGAGTGTCTGGGACTTGGCCGAACACAAAGCCACAGAGAGAGAGAGAGAGAGAAAGAGAAAGAGAAAGAGGGAGAGAGAGAGGGGGATAGAGAGAGAGAGAGAGAGAGAGAGAGAGAGCGAGAGTGAGAGAGAGAGAGAGAGGAATCCTCCCCAAAAGAATGCATCCCCTCTCTCTCTTTTGTCTCAAACTCTCTGAGACGCTCCACAGAAAACACAAATCACTTCCCTATTCCTGTCACCCATCCATCCCAGGGCGAGATTCCCAATTCTCTGTCACATATGAAAACCATTCCCTCATCCCAGAGACATTTTTAGATTTGGCCACTGCCATACATCGTAAAACCTTCACACGGCACATACGGTAAGCTAGTAATAAATAGTGAAATGTGGCACTGTATCATGTCAACTCGAACACATATACTGTATTGCACAGAGGTGCATATGGCAGACAGGTTCCTGATTCCAGTTGTCTGGAGACAGCAGACATCTAGAGCACGCGTTGATCCCCTCAGCAATTAGTGGTAGTTGGCAGTTGGCAGGTCCAAATGACCTACATACTGCAACACTGAAATCACATACACTGTATAGAGAGAGAGGCAATCCATTTTTCTGAACCACATACATTTCCTCCCCCCACCTCCCCTCTTGTGAAATCGACCCCGGGCAGTTCCTGTCTCCAGTCTACGGCGGCGGCGGTGGTGGTGATGGTGATGGACCAGAGGGCAGGATGCAGCCTGATGAACAACCCCAGCCCCCCTACCTCCTCTACACAGACTAACCTAGCCATCCTGATCAGAGCATGGATTGGACTCACCACCAGGAGCTGAAGCAGAGGGATGTTGCAGATCCTCCCGCATAGGGACACCACAGCATGGTCCCCAAACTGACTCATGACTGTCTTGTTCTTGGTACTTGTCTAGCCACCTTCTCCCCTCTCCGTGCGCTCTCTCTCTCTCTCTCTCTCTCTGTCCTCCTCACCGTCTTCTTTCCTTGCCCTCCGTCAACATTCGAGCATCTGCCGGAGGAGTGTGGCAGGAATGATGAGGATGCAGGAAGCGCCTTGAATCTGTTCCCTCCTCGCCGGCGCGGCTCTTCTAGGCGGAGCAGCACGTACTGTAAGCTCTTCCGCTGCTTGTCAATATTTAACCAGATTGTCAAGTTGAATTAAATCACCTGTTCGGGATCCCCTGTTCCGCTGCCTGGGAGCGTGTGTGTGTGTGTGTGTGTGTGTGTGTGTGTGTGTGTGTGTGTGTGTGTGTTTGCTTGCTTGCGTGCCTGTGTGTGTGTGTGTGTGTGTGTGTGTGTGTGTGTGTGTGTGTGTGTGTGTGTGTGCGTGTATGTGTGTGTGAGAGAGAGAGCGTAGACATGAAACATTAACACGTGTCAGCAGTGCAGCAAAAGTCCCCAAACCCTTCCCAGTGTCTGATCTCCCTCCAGCTCCCAGACTGCCACACGCTCTGCGCCTTCTAAGCAATGGCTCTTTCACTAGAGAAATGTCAAGGGGGGCAGCGCAGCACAGCACAGTGTGTGTGCATGTGTGTGTGTGTCTGTGTGTGTGTGTGTGTGTGTGTGTGTGTGTGTGTGTGACTGTGTGTGTGTGTGTGTGTGTGTGTGTGTGTGTGTGTGTGTGTTTATAGTAAGAGGTTGAAGTGGGCAGTGTGTATGCTGTACCAGCAGAACGAGTGAACCACAGCCAATGAAAGGGCTCACTGACATTTTCCTCCGGAATATTCTCATCCTTAGTCTTAAGTGCACTGTTAAGGTTAATGCTTTCACAGTGCACATGGAAAGGCATAATTATGAATCAAAACATACTGTACTTAAATCAGTGTATATAACACTGGGAAATAAAGTGGTCTACAAACCACAATGACATTGTGTTACGCTACAGACACTAAGATGAAAATGCCCTCATAACATCCTAACTTCTAAAGGAGGACAAGTGGAGATATTCACATGACTTGATGTCATCAACACAAAAGCAGAGACAGTCGAATGTTTGCTAATACTGACCTACATAAGATCCCAGGTTTGTCTCACAGAGGCAGGAAGGGCTGAGTTTCACTCAGGGTCTCTGAACTACTAAGTATTATAGTCATTGATGAAAGGATGAATGGCAGGTGGCATTCCAGCTCTGTCTAAGATTACAAACATGTCACTCAGCATACGCCTGGGCAAGCCTCTTTGAGGAATTTATGACGGCAGTCACTTGCCACACACCACAAGGCTGCGGAGCAGGTTAGACATTTAAATACATCCGAATGGTCACTTGAAGGTGACTAATTGATTTTCAAGTAGTGATGAATGATAAATCAGGTCTACTTTTTATTTGTTCTCCTCACCTTTTTACGAGCAATCCATTACCCACCTTTCACTTTTAGTTACACTGAATTGAAACTCACCTTTGTATATATCACGAGACAGAGGCAACATATCATCTGTAAAATGTGGAATAATCAGGTCAGGAAATGGAAATGTGTGGAAATATCTGTTTCCCAACAACAAATACCAAACCAACACCTCACTCCAAATGTTGCGAACGAGAGGTCACCAGGTGCATGGAAGCCCCACTCCCATTCTGAACACCTGGTATTGTGTCACGCTACAGGCCAAACCTGAACGCTGTTGAGACAGCATAGGAGCTGGAGGCCTGACGCCCTATTTCACATGCTAATGACTTTCACAATTATTCCTCAGGCACAAACACGTCCGGTGATAAAACAATTCCACATAAATGAACCTGTCATGGGGCGCTTAGGTGGCGTAGCGGACGAACCTGTCATTGTCTTCCACCAATGAGACCTCATCTACATATCAACCAATATCAGACCTAACAATTCTGGGCCCACATACGGTAGGAGTACTTCTGTGGAGCCAGATGTGGCGAGCTGGTTTCTTCTGTTTTCTTAAGTGGGATTTGTATTTAATTACTCAGTGGTCAAGGTAAAGGCTGAACATTTTAAATACTATATTTCCTGGGCTGAGGGAAATTGTTGTTGACTGACAACTTCCCAAAGCCACACTTTGCTTCAAGCTAGACTAAACTACGAGTTTACGAGTTTACATTTCCAAAGAAATGAACCAAATGGAACCACACTGAAGGAGAATGAACCTATTGAGTGGTCCTCAGACTGGTCACTTAAAGGCAGTTCTGTGTTAAAGGACCCGTGAGGACCAAAATGTGAAATTCATCAGAGCATAATGAAATTGGGTGTCAAATGAAAGATAAGAGTGAATATTTTGTGAGATGTAGTGAGAAATACCTTTCTCAACCATCTTCCATCATAAGAATAGATATAAGCAAAGGTTTTTGACTTCTGGTAAAAAAATAAAATAAAAAAATAATATATATATATATACAGTATATAGAAAAGCATCTACAAGAAAAAGTATTTAAAGGTGTTTATAAAAATATCAAATATCATTAATGTTCGAGCCTGGTCAATTAATAAATACTTATATACACAGTATATTTCGTTTTTAGGACATGGTTTGGCTTCTGTCAGTTTAAGAATCATTGCCCTGTCTCTAGGTCATTCTGTTTTCAAATGTTGAGTAGTGAGGATAATGAAAGTTATATATAGTATAGGTAGACCTATCAAATACTTGTGTTTTTGTAGTCTTGTCGTGTTTAAAAAAAATAGGGATTAGTTTAGGTATTAATAAGAGATTAAAACTGCTCATTCTGTTACCATATCGGTAACAGATTGAGCAACTCAAATCGCTAAGGAAATTACTGAAGTTTAATTGGCTACATTCACTTAATACAGGTTCTACAGAACCTAGACGGGTTCTTGAGCTGTCCCTTTGCATCATGCATTTCTGTGGGGGACCCATTTAGTAATTCTGTTACCATCTGTTACCAGATGCACTTCACTTACTGTAGCTCAACAACCAAAAGAGATATTTTCAAAGTCAAGGTATCAACGCTAACACCCACTCTTTCTGCAGATATATTTGAATCTTAATTTGGAGCAGATATTTGTATAAAAATATTATAAGGTCATTCCATTACCAAACACTTCAGTTGGAATTGTAAATAGTCCATGTACACAGAGTTGTATAGTTTGTTAAACTATGCTATCAAGGGTTTTTGAAAGAAAAAAATAAAGAATTGACTCCTAGGGTCATTCTTTTACCGTGGAATTGCCCATAATAAATGATCAATAAATTCAACAGTCAATTGAGGAACAAGCCTGTGTGTGTGTGTGTCTCTCTCTCTCAATCTCTCTCTCTCTCTCTCTCTCTCTCTCTCTCTCTCTCTCTCTCTCTCTCTCTCTCTCTCTCTCTCTCTCTCTCTCTCTCTCTCTCTCTCTCTCTCTCTCTCTCTCTCTCTCTCTCTCTCTCTCTCTCTCTCTCTCTCTCTCTCTCTCTCTCTCTCTCTCTCTCTCTTCTCTCCCTCTCTTTTCCCCAGCCTCCTTCCCAGCTGCAAGGTGCATGGACTTCCCCTCAGTGTGAGACCCCTTCCTCTCCCTATGGGCCTAGTCCTAATCCGCACGTCCAATCCTGTTAGATGCCCCCCTGCCAGACCCGCTTCATTCACTCTCAGGCCCCAGAACGCTGTGCCAACGAGCCCTGCAATGAGCCCTGATCCACACATAATAAAACCCCAGAGACGCGGGCAACACCTGACGCAGCGCCAGCGCCAGTTGGGCGGGGTTAACACACTGTGATAAAAACACTGCTCTGCGTCGACTACTGTATCAGGACCGCTTTCCAGGCCTCCCTGGTGGGATAATCCGTCTGTTTTAACACAGGGAATCACAGGGAGAGGATTCCAGGCTTTGCCCAACTCCTGTCACCGGTTACCGAGGTTACAAGAGGTCGGTCATTGTTGTGATTAAGCGCGTACCCTTAATAATGCCATCAGCAGGTCATTGGCTTTCACTTGAGGGCATACGTTGAGAGTGAATCTGAGGTGGTTTATGGGGCGGAAATGGCCGCCCGGTGTCTTTCGTCCTGTAGCGGAGCCTGAGAGAGAAGAGTTCCCTTCAGCACCGAGGGCTGTGAATGGCTGTGGTGTCGCCTCGCTCCGAGCTCTTTCGGGGTAGAGCACACAGTGAATAGAGGTGGGTGTGTTCCACTAATGTTTGGAAATGCGGCATGTGACTTTGGCCGCACGTGGCACGGCGGCTACTTTGATCTTGGGCATGATGGGAGAGAGAGAAAGTCCTAATTGGGCCCTCTTGACTCACAGGGCACAAAGGACGGTCTTATTTGGACTGGGGAAAATGGATGTCCAATTACACTGGCCCTGGGCAAAGGCACGGAGGAGAAAGTTAGTGTCCTCTCTACAAAGCACAACTCTTCCTCAACAGTTTGTAATATGCCGACATTCCTCTTGTAGCTGACATGCTGTATAGTTTTTTTTTTTTTATGTCTGTCAATGTGCCTTTGATTTCCCAACATAATACATACGAGCTCATGCATGGTGAAATAGAGGGTTTCCAATGTGACAGCACGCTACATTTATCTGAGTCATTACTGAAGCATGTACTGGAACACAAACAACTTACGGCATGGGTCAAAGACTTCAGCAGACATGAAGGCTTCTACACATTGCAGCGAGAGAGGCAGACAGTTCTGCTGCCAAAGCGTCGTAGTTTAGCTGTAATGTTTTCCTCCTAATGTACCAGAGCTAATCCAAAAACATGACTGTTATGTTTTACAAATTTTTTATTATTACGAAATAGAATAGAACCTAGCCTTCTCCAGAAACAACCCACAACCACAAGTTGATCTCATAATTTGATCAAGTGAAATGACATACAATATACCCTTTATTCTTCATCAACACAATTCAAATGTATTTTTTTTACAGTATGTGATGGAATTTCCCATAGTCCTCCCCTAGACCGCTCCTAGATACAAGTAGGTTGTGATTCGGAAAATACTGTATACTACCCTCATATACAGCATGTGACTAACACAAACAGTCATATAATCAGGGAGTAAAAGTAGTGGAGAAGCTGTATGAGACTATAGGATTAGATATACGTATTATTACTACTTGTAAAATAGACGAGTGGCCGATATCAAAACAACCTCAATAATCATTAAACCGATTTTATGAGCAAACAGCGGCTGCCTCCTTTTATCCTCAGCATGTAGTGAACATGAGGACAGCCACTGGATATTAAACTTGAGAGGCCATACAAGCCAAGGCTGTAATCGTTCACCTCAGACTCATGAGAGAGAGAGAGAGAGAGAGAGAGAGAGAGAGAGAGAGAGAGAGAGAGAGAGAGAGAGAGAGAGAGAGAGAGAGAGAGGCCATTCCTGCGAGACATGGGGAGGGAAACTTCTCTACCTCTCAGCAAGTGAGTCGCCCTGGGTTTGCTGGGTTCCCACAGCCCATGGCCCAGTGGCTAGCCCAATGGTTTGGAACAGGTACAATATGCGAGCTACATCACCTGCCACTAAGAGGCCTTTCACCGCTGGTGGCGGTGGTTGTGACAACCCTGCTGAGAACTTTATTTAAACACACATGATCCAAGTGTTGGACCCTGAGGTGAGGTGGGGGGAAGGAGGGGGGGCTACTGGGAGGTGTTCAGGACTCCTAATCCCCTTATAACAGGCTAACACCCAGATTCACTAATGAAGGCTCCATCAGGGCTTTCACCATAGCACATGGCTCCATATTGACCCCAGTCTCATCAAACCACGAGCCAACTTTTAACTGTGTGCGGAGACACCCCCATTGAATTCACTATCCTGAAATAATCGGCTGTGAGAAACGGGCCTCGGAACACAATACCACAAACACATTGTTGGTGGGTTTCTGCTTTGTCATTATCATCAGTCACACACTGTAGTTTGAGCTGTGGTTGTCATATCCAACTTCTCTCCGTCCCACTGCATGGTAATGGAAGGGCCAATCACCAGCAGCAAGCACTTCTACTCCCATACAGCCACAGTGATTGCTCCCCTATTCTGTTTTTATGTCTCTACTGGGCACCGTGACGTCCGTCTGTGAGGCTGTGGGGGAGACATGGCAGAAGAAGGAAAAAAGGTTTCCCAAGCAGACTCCCGTGCTGACTTATATCTTCCAATTCATTTACACTTAAATTTAGCATAAACCAAACTCATTTGTCTGGTTTGGGATTTGTTCCTCTTTCTGGGGTTGTTTTATTGTCTCTCTCGGGCCAAAGACGAATAGGCCAATGAAACAACATGGAGCTCTTGCATACCGTAACAACATGGAACCGAATCAACACATAAAACACATTATTATGAGGAAGGCTCCCCAAAAAAAGCCAGGAGGGCTGGGAGCTACCCAGAAACATAGCGGCAAACAGGAAAGCACTCCCACATGCTGTTTATTCAGCACAATTCACAAGTACACATCAAGCGTTTAATCAGTTATGTGGAGCACTTAATTAATAACCCTCCCTGTAGACTGTTTTCAGTTGAGTCTAGTTTATTTTATTTTTTTTATCAATTATCGTTGAGCATGATTGCACTGCTGCACACATTTTTCCTATTTTTTTTTAAATGGCCAGGAAATAGGGAGTGGCAGGAAGAGCAACCAGGTCAACCTCTGATTCATGTCCATGCCCTATATGTAGTAATCTTAGTATTATACAACATCACCACATAATATGGGCGTATCATGGATAGATGGACTCACAAAGCCTTTTTACATTCCAAGGAGGGGAAGTCAAAGCTTGAATATGAGGGCTGGCGATGGGGAATGGCTAATGTGAAGTAACATCCATACTATGTGAAGTGACAGCGCACGAGGGAGGTCCCTGATGGGGCTGTATCCTGACCTAGTTAAAGTCTTGTTTCCCTGACGGGAGGCAGCACACAGAATAGGCATTTTTTATACAATACGCCGCATCACTGCATAATTATATGACTAAGTCTCATCTGCAGCAGACTTCAAATGATAAAAATAAATACACACACAGACTCAGCCCAGCAACACAGGTCTTATGTAATGCAGACAGTGCCCCAGTTACTGCCTGCCCTTCCCTGGGCCAAATAACCCTGCATGAGATTAAGTGGTTGTACCCAAATACAAGGTGCAATTGGTATTTCGAACCACAACAGAGCTGGCTCCCAAACCTCTTTTTCTCAACAGCTAACTCAATTTCATAGACAGAGCTATGGACGCAAGGACTGACCATCAATGAAAACAAACTGATAGTTTTAACCATGTTTTGAAGCTGTACAGTGTTTGTTTACCATTGTATTGTTTACACACAATAGAGTAAACCAAGCTTATAATGTGGGTCCTGATGGGGTAAGATCATGAAGCATTATAAGTCGATTTCTTCAAGAATCAATGGCTATATTTCATAAACTTAAAAGTCACGTTTTTTTACAAGTACAGATTGCCCCTTTAACACCATGCATATGATAGGTCAACTGTAACCTCATTTACAACAGGCTTTTCTAGTTCTGAACGCCTGGGGAATTCCTTTGCAGAAAGTATCCACAAAGGGAAGTGGAAACCCGTTTTAAATGAGTGACTCCTTGTGACTTGTTAAACCAATCAAATACCTTTCTTGGGCGTTTTCCCTTCAGGTTTTCTTCCATTTTCATCAATATGTAGTATAGGCAACAACTCTCTGCAAAATAGTTTGTCTTGGTCGAAAACTATGCTGCACATAACAACAGCAAACATAGCAACCATTCTACCGGCAGGTGGGGGGTGGGTTCCTGAATGTAACATCCAATGAAATTGTGAGCACATGCTCCCATCCTAACCCTCTGTCCAGTTCAATCCAAACCAGAATGGATCATCTAAAATTCTCCAGACCTCCAAAAGAGGCGTGAGAACAACATGAATTGAAGGTATGGCTACACAAGACTAGTTCAACTGGACAATAAGAGGTATTTCAGTGGCACCTCTAACTTTAATTCTTCCAATAGACCACCATGTTATTACCCTGTCGAACCCTAAAACACAACACATGTGAACACAAACACATACGACATAATCCTTCACATTATCTGAGTAAAAAGTATGCCCTACAAGTCTGCTACAATACAAAGGTATTGTACAATTTCACACACACGCATTGTGTTCATACAAAGTGTTTTGGCGGCTCACAGATGCAGGTATACGACAGATGGAAACTGGAACATGAAAGCCGGGCCTGTCGCCAGACGGAATGTCAGAAACAGCCCTCTTGTTTTTGCAGATGCCTGGAAAAATAAATGTATCTGAGTCTCATATCCTCTCAGGAAAAGGAGTGTTTACAGGGCTTAGGAGTTTATCTGGGAGAGGGCCGTAAGGGCTGGGACTATCCACATCCCTCATCACCGGAGCAGAGGCAGGGCCAGACACAGACACAGACACAGACACTGACACAGACACAGACAGGTCCTCAGTGTCCTGTCCCAGGCCTACATGGCCACAGTCTACCACCAGCTCCACACTGGTCCTATGCCAATGCTAACAGGCTAACTCTGCACCTCTGCCCTTCTGCCCCTCTACCCTTCTATCCCTCTGCCCCTCTGCATCTCTACCCCTCTGCCCCTCTGCTAAGGCATCTGTTACATTATGTCCCTAGTCTTCCAGCTGGCATGAGAACAGTCTAACTTGTAGTAGATCAACCTGCATACTGATGTGATTGGTTTAGATTATTTTAACAAAAAAGTCAATAATCTCTGTGTGAGAAGTATAAAACAGAGTCTGTCCCTAGAGAGAGACAGAATGCATGCATGACTAGATGACTATATAAATAGAACCCTATTGATTCATATAGCACATTACACATAATTATGGCCTGGTTTCAGTTCAGTTAATCAGGTCACCGCGTGCCCAATTCCAGCAATACATTTAATATATAATCTCGACCGGTGATGATGCCGCCTCTGATGAAACAGGGTGTCATAAATGCAGCAATATGAGCGTACATGTGATGTTCCACAGTAGCTAGTGCTCTGAGGGAAAGGCAATGATAACATCACTGTGAACCAATCTGAACCAATCCCTTGAGCAGCATCAACATCATCATGTGTTTACAATATTCTCAGCATCATAACTGGGATTTCAAGTATTTTGTTTTGCTTTGTATTTTCTTCCTATTATTAGAACGACCGATTAATATTTCGGATTACAAAACACGACGTGTAAACATAATGTGGGAAAGGTCAAAATCAAGACCGCCGCGCAGCAGTTGCCTGTACTTGACATTCTAAAGGAGCACTTACCGCTGGGTTCACCTTGAGTTAACCCTGAAATAACATGTTTCCACTCACGTGTGCTGAACAACAGCCGAGCGGGGAGATAGATAAGCCTGTCAATCAGAATTCCACACGTAATGTTTTGCAAGCTTACTAGCTAGAGGACGGCTGCTTTCTGTCTGTCCTTGTGACAGAGGAAGTGTGTAAGTTTAGCCTGTGAGTGTCTGGCGAAGGAGAGGAGAGGGAGAGGTTGCTCTTACTCACCACGAGGTTGCAGTCAAGGGAAAGTCTCTTCAGCTGCTCCCGCCTTTCCAGGTGCCGGTTCATGGCTCTCCTCTCCCGCTGCACCCCGCCACAGCCCTGGGCAGCACTGGAGCCGGGAGGGAGGGAGGGAGGGGAGGGGGTGGAGGAGGCAAGGGGGGGAGGAAAGAAGAAGAAGAAAGCCAAATGGTCACACTTTGCACATGGGACACTTACAATTCGTGTATATCCTTCTGGTGTTTGCTGGTGGAACGGTTGTGCGTCGGTGGGTTAAATCACCTCAGTGGTAAAAGAGCTCAGAGTCCATATTTGCTCGCTTAACAGCAGCAGAGGAGGCGGCGTGCCTCGCCATACCCAAACACTTTTTCCCTCTCTCCTTCCCGCTCTCTCTCTCTCTCTCTCTCTCTCTCTCTCTCTCTCTCTCTCTCTCTCTCTCTCTCTCTCTCTGTCCGTCTTGTTTTTGTTGTGCTGTGCGCTCTACTGACCCTGATAGCAAGCGGAAGTGTTGGAGAGACCAGAGGGCAGCGATCATCCCTGAGTTGATTTGATGTTTTCTCTCCCCTCTGCCCAACCCCCCTGGCCCATGTTATTCTAGCCTTCTCCAAACAGAGCTGGGAACCAGCCCGACTTGGCCAATGGAGGCCATAGCAGAAGATAAACACTTCACTTCACGCATACTACTCCCTTACAAAGAGCAGGCTCTATGCTCGCCCTGCCCTTCCACGGGGTAAGCACACAACTTCCTCATCAGTGAAGCCCAGGTCAAAGGTCGGTCGGCGACTGCCAAGGGTCATGTACCTTCTGTCAGACCGCCATATGTATGTATGTACTCAGGCCATACAAACAGTCACATGTCACTTTTATATGAAGTGAAAGATGTGAATTCTTAGCATAGACCATGAGACAACCGTCATAAAGTCTGGCCTGTGTTGCATATCATTTTGACTAATAAGCTTGTGCCCTCTACTTCATCGGGAACTTAGATACTGTGTAAATAGCTTTGGGTACTGAATCCAATTTCTCTAAATACA
>NC_137690.1:63818742-63851242 GCF_963989245.1 Nansenia antarctica | reverse complement strand
GAATCCTCGATAGATTGATCCATTACATCTAATTACCGACAAGGAGATTCTACAACTGGATGGGGATGGATTCTCATTCAAGCTTAATCATCCTATTCCCAATCACGTGGCTACAATTGTCTCTCATTCCATGGTTCAATTAACCTTGTCAAACATCATTAATGCTCTGTCCAATCAGAATACAGACATTGTTATTTTCTTCAAACACCACAGATTCACTAACACCATAAATCTGTATGAAATGCTGAATTCTCATTTATTGTAATCAACTTTGACACACAATTAAAGATCTCAAACTCACGAAAGAAGGCTCATTTGCTTGTCCATCGAGGCACAGGTTTGCAGCTGATTCTGGCACTATGATACTTTGTGTGCAACATGTGTGCTTTAAAGGGCAGAGAGGAGGAGGAGGGGGGGGGGGGGTTGATATGAAAAACAATGAGCATGTCTCGTTCTATCTCACAAGGGAGTCCCTGCAGCAAAGACACATTTCCCTCACACTGATCCCAGCCCAAAACACAGGCGCAGAGGAAGGCTTATTGCATCCTGAACCAAATCAAATGGGTTTCCTGCCCTGGGACTCTCAATCACAACTCAGCATGCCTCTGCCCGGCAACATGACTCTGAGCTGAACTCTCTCATGATGGCAGTTGGTGGAAAAAAGACAGAAAAACACGCACAAAAAAAGGGAAAACACTCCAAAGGGACAGTGGGTGTATCTCACCAAGCTGAGAGGGCAGGGGTGTTTTCCAACCTCTGTGAAAATACACACGTTGTGGGTACGTGCCCACATTGGAATGTACTGGATGTCAGTAGTTTGCTCTTTACCCATGCGCAGCTCTCTCTTGATCTCATGGCCAATGAGTACACAAACATCCTATGTGACAAGCCACTGACAGTCATGACAAACGTCATTCATCTGTCAAGAAAGTATCAAGAAGTTCCTATCGAATCCCAATGACATCACTCCTTACGACTGCACACACCCCCTTGAGAAACTTTTGAAGTCAAGTTTAAATACTCCCAGCCCAGTTAATAATAAATGAAACATGCATCCAAACTTACTTTCTCTCTGGCAAATCCTCTGCACTCAACAGCAGGTTTGAAGTGGGTGCATCTTCAGAGATGTTTGGAGTGGAAAGACAGTGTAATGTGGAACTTCCTTTGAAGACAGCTGAAAACATGCTGCCGTAAACTCCCTGACAATAGGGAAGCCACTCGGCTTACTCTCACTCCAGTCCCTGCCAGAGTGGTGCTCTGCAACACCCTGCTACTTGTAAATACGAGGGGAGGGAGGGAGGGAGGTGGGGGAGGGAGGAGGGGGGAGTGCAGAGGGTGAGAAGTTCCACATTACATCATGTGTGCAGCTGTTGACAGTCAAATGTTTAATAACTAACTGTCAGAACCATAGGTCACCCCATGACACAAACACACACACACACACACACACACACACACACACACACACACACACGTGCACGCACACATCCACGCATGCATGTACAAACTCACACACACACACACACATGCATTTGCAGAACACCTAAACACAATATATGAACTATATTTGCTAGGCCTCAGGAAAGAAAATCTTCAAGTTCTCTCAGTGAGCTCTGCTTCCTTCTCCCAAAGTCTGGTGGGGGTTACCTGTGTTCTGTTTCTGCTGACGTGAGTCTGTCTGGCGGCGCTGACCAGCGTGTGTCTGGCCGAGGCTTCTCGCTGTTACAGCTGTGGCAGCAGCACGACTGGAGTAGAACGCTGCAGCACTCTGCTTGCGTTCCTCAAGTGTCTAAGGCTTGGCTAAGTCCCCAGTCTCTCAGGAGGTTAGGCTTCTCTCTTTTCCATTTCTCTTCTCTTTTTTTTCTCATTTAAAGGGAGACACATGACTCATAGGTTTACTGCCAACACAGACATCTCTGCCATTGCAGATTGGGAGCCACTGGTCTGCTTTTCATTGGGGCCCCCCCCTGCAGGATTGTCTTTGACACATTGCATTCCTGACCACAACCCCAACATAGCAGCAGGCCTACACAAGAGCCACAGAGAGACAGAAACCCATCAGCTGGGGCCACGTCACTCATTGTTTGTAATATAAGTTAGTGGAGCACAAATGCTCTGATTCATCCAAGCCTCTCTGTCGCATTCCTCGCGGCCGCAAATGCAATCGTTTCTCAAGAAATTCCACTCTGTTTTTTTGCGCATTCCTCCCCTCTAAGCTCATTGCATCGCAGCGTTGTTGAGCAAGAGAGAGGAGCCAAATGATCGTGGCTGGAGGCTGATGACATTGGATGTCAAAGCAAGGCCTGGATTTATTATGGAGAGTTTATTATGCATTGCTAAAAAAAAAACATGAATTTGAGTTGACTCGGCTTTTGGAACGGATACGATTATCTCAATGCGACTGCACTGTGGCCTTAGTCAGAACAGGCAGAGAAGAGAGCATGCTCTTTGAAATGTTGATTTGAAAAACATAATGCCACATTCTGTATTTCATAATGTAAGCATTAGAGAAAAGTAATCAGGGCAATTGGGCTCAAATGCAATTACAGAGAAGAGACACTTAAAGTTAATCTGAAGAGACAGATTTATCTTCCAGCTAGCATCTGATAATATGTGATATGTTTTCCACAAAGGATGTATTTTTTTCAACAATCGCTGTGTTCAATGAACAAAAGTGTCTTTGTCAATTTAGCAGTAGCATTGACATTTCTGTTTGTCTCCAAGTTCTACCATATGAGAAGGTCATCACCCTAGAAGACACTATCTCCTTCATGGTGACATCTAACACATAGTGAGCTGAGAGTTTACTGACATGGTAATAATCCTCCAGATATATGGCTTGACCCTCAGCTCAAACAGATCCATTCTGGAGAAGAAGTCCAACTGTTTCATGTCAGAGGTCAGACCCCTTGAGGGGTACTAAGGAAATGATTGCAGAGGAGTAGAGGGAAGCTATATATCCAGCCTCAAGTGAAGAGGAAGCAAGCCCTCACATAGTGTTTAGACTCTCAATTAATAAAGTCTGAGATACACTCTGTTTAAAATGTTAGGATACCTAATGTTACAAGACTTGACATAACTGATTGATGCACTTTGACTGTATTTATGATGTCTGTTGTGTTGGATAAAGCTTCAAACACATTCCTCTCTTAGGGTCTCTCATACAAGACCTGGCCTCTTCTCCTGCTGTGAGTCATATTGACAACATTAGTCTAAAGACGGTGTGCTATACATACTACGGGACTATTGTAGAGAGAGTAATGTCAGCAGTTTAAATCCAAAACATTCTAAACCTATTAAACATGGAATGCAGGCTCTGTGAAGGACTCTTTTTAAGGAGCCAATCATTAAGTGTGCCATGTAGTTTATGGATTTATTGTTAATAGTGGCTGAATGTGTAGATTTCACCCATTGTTTTTGAACCTCACAAATGTATTAAGCAGTAGTTACGCTGTAATCGCTTTGTATGTCTTCCAGTTTTGAATGGACAGAAAGAGTTTTGGAACAGGACAGACGGTTTATGTTAGGCAGAGAGGTAAAGACTGGTTTTCAGTCTGCCAGAATTCTAAACATCGCAGTCGAGAACTAACGACCAGTGGTTTAAAAAAAAGAAGAAAAAAAAGAGACATTCTTGACTTCTAAGAGCATTCAAGTTCATCATTGTTATGATGAAACATACTCAGACTTCTGACTGTCTTCAGTGGGACCCACCGTCGCCAGACATTCCTCGCCATCTCCTGTGTGAGAGCGCTGATGTATACTGAGAGGTTGGCGCTGTGCCACCATAAATGTTGGATGTGTGGGATGATACCTACAGTAGGCCTACTACATCATACACACTCCAACAATCTAACGAGACAACCAAACATATCATTATACTTGCCAAAAGGTTCACATTTGAAAACAAAAGAAAAGAAGAGAACAAAAGAAAAGAAGAAGAGCTGGCCATGAAACTGTATAACTTGAAGGTATATATATATATATAAAATGTATATAATGTCTAAAACTTTGGGAATAACATACTGTATCCCACGCAACTGAAGTTGAAGTCTGGACTCTGATTACAATCCAAAGATGAAAGATAAACAAAGTAATTGATAGGTCACTTGAAATGATAGATGATAAATGCTTCGGACATAATATGAGTGAGAGTAAGTGGGACAAGGTTTACTAAGAAAAACATCTACGCACCAATACTATCTCACTGAAAACACAGCTTGCATCAAACATACATCGAATTTGAGATATTTAGTATGGTCATTTGTCAGAAAGCTTGTCTCTCTATATTTACTCAGAGGCACAGGAAGTGGCTTCATGCATGTTGGAATGTCCAAGTCATGTTATTTGCAGCCCCCGAGGGAATAAAGCAATGTCCCATTTCACATCAGCAACTGGAGGAGGTTCTTTATATGGTGATCATGTATGAGCGGAATAAGCGAATCCAATGAAAAGACACCATATATAGATTCCAAATTCTACAAAGACTTAATATCTTGAAATTAAAGCTGTCCGTGGCCTGGGGTGGTCCAGCACCGCGGCCTACAGTGCACACATATGCCCATGTCGGCATGGGTTCGAATCCGGCCCCATGCCATGCTGACATGCCCTCTCTCCCTTCTTCTCCTTACTTTCCTGTCTGTCTTCACTATATCTGTCCAATAAAATGAAAAATATGAGTGGGACTGCCTCACTCAGAAAACACCTAAATAACTAAAAAGAAATGTCTTTCTTTAAAAAAAAAAAGATAAAGGATTAAAGCTGTCCAGCAACTCTTGTTCCTCTGGAGATGAACAGAGACGACAACCCCCAGGACATTGTGGAAGAAGGAAAAAGGTAGTAGACCCTACTGTAAAGACATTGCTATTAAAAAGACATTAAGCTGCCATTTTGAATAATTATTGCACCTTTTTTGTGCTACTGGCATCGAAACTGCCATATTCAAGTTCCCATGAAAGTTGACAGGTAAACAGTATAGTTAATAGTCTTAGAAATATTGCCTTTTTCCAGAGGCACCATGCCTTCCTCCTTCCTCCCAAACCAGCCATTCTTGTCTATCCTCTGCATAATGATGACTGTTCAGGGGCTAGACGTCTTATGCTTGTCTCACCTGATCTTGTCTGGTCTTCCTGAAGTGATAGAGAGGGACCTACTAACAAATGGGCCTGTGTGTCACCCTGTATTTGTATGCAGCACCACGGCCAGGCACACTGCCAAGCCTGCCTCCCGTTCTCAAACAGCAAATGGTGAAAAAACGATGAGCCCCCCCCCCCCCCAGCATACAACACCCACTCCTTGTTTCTTTTTCATCTCCTTGGAGCACATGCGACACAAAAGAGGCTGAGCTAAGGCAGTGAAGAGGTCTCAGAAAGCCTGCCTCTGTGTCCCCGTGAACGTGCCTGGATTAGACTGAGGAGGAGATGAAGACAGGGCAGGGTGGAGGGTGAGAGAGAGAGAGATGGTGGGGGGGTTACAGGACAAGACTCAATGCCCTGCACCATTGTGCCATGGCGTGCCGTGATGTGCCGAGACTGGCAGCTGGGCCGGGGAGGGGCATTTTTGTCTGTATTTTTCATCCTGTTTTTTTTTTTTTTTTTTTGCTCAATGAGGGTGTTGGGACGTGAGGGAGGGAGACGAGGTGCCATTTGGCTGTCATTGACATGTAAAGAGCTATGAGGCACTGACAGCTGAGGAGATCAGGCCCTGTAATTAGCTGTGTGTACAGAGGATGTAGGATGGGTTGTGCCCCCCCTCTCCGCCACCCACCCCTTCCCCTCTCTCCCTCTCCCCCCCTGTTAGCCTGGCTTTACACTGACACCCAGCACAGCTTATCACATTCAGAAAACCAACCATTGACTTAAGAGAGCTGTGCTCGCTCACCAGTCCAGATAGACCCCAACATGAATTACTGAGTAGGACTTAACCGATAGGCTCTGTGTGTAGCCGTGGGATTTCACATAGAAACAGTATTATATGACTGTTGTAAATCTACGAGCGTCAGCCAGGTGGTCAGGCCTGGGGTGGCCCATATACTGTAAGCCTGAGGCTCGGGGGGGAGGTTAGGTGGAAATCTGTCAGTAGACACAGGTGTGATAAAAACGAGCGTGAGTAATGAACCCCATCTCATTTACACAACATAAATCATTAGATCCAGTAGGTGCTAAACTCTTCACTTCTGCCGTGTCTGATGCGCCTGTCGTGTGCAAACGTGTATTTGATTTAGTTTACGGTACTCTCCACTTCTTCTACTGATAGAACTGATTAAGTACGTGAGTCACTTGAGATATCTCAACCGGTCCCTCAGACTGTGCACTGTTTTTCTGACTTTCCCCTAAGTCCAGAAATCTCTCACTATCAGGACAGTGTGTATGTGTGTGTGTGGGGGGGCTGACTGGCCTCAGCTGAGTTACCATGGTGATTAAGCTTCTCTTTCAAGGCCAGTCTGAAGGTGGGCCTTGTCTTTGTGACAGGGGGATCGGGAGCTCAAACCTCTACAGGGGTCTCTCACATCAAACCTCTTGATGAGAGTTCATGTGGAGGTGAGGGGACCTAGCCCGCTGGAGTCCCTGGAGGACCACCTCTCCTGGGCCCCTTGAGCCCCCCAATCTCCCATGGGAACTTGTGGCTCCCTGTGCCTGTACCTCTGCCATCACCATGGCCCCTGCCTTCCCACAGCTTTTGATCTCTCCTAGGATCAGGGCAACCTTGTGTGCGGAGGGCTGTCAGACAGGAGGGGCCTCATCGTCAGGTTACCTGCAGCAGAGGGAGCTGAGGCTGGGCACGGACATGAAGGGATGGCAGCATCAAGGTCCTCTCTGATGGAACCATCAAAGACTTCCCCAGGCTGCTACCCTGTTCCTAAGCCCCTGTTCTACTCTGTTACAGCCAGGAGAGATGCAGAGACTGTTATCTGATGTTGTATCACTGAAGACTAGATGGCATGGGTGCTACATACCCGTTCCTGGGAGAAGACAGGTATCAGATACTCAAGTCAAGCTTCTGGATGTATCAATGATGTTCTTTCATAACAGCATGTGGAAGAACTACTGTGTTGTGCTATACAATTCAATTATAATATAAACTAGTCTTTCTACTTGCAACCAAACCCATATCAGTGTTGTATTGTTCATTGTTATCGTCTGAGGGCGGGTGGGGGGGTGTAGGGGAAGGACATTCCGCTGACAGTGTCACCTTGGAGCTGCTCAAGGTGCACCCCCATGTGGTAAAATGTAGTGTGACTCATAAAAAAGGACAATGGTCTCATTTAAAATGTGTAATCATTTTGACAATAATCATTCCACTGTAAAAATAAATAAATCCAATAAAAACGAAAACCATAATAATTTGACATTCAGATTTTTTTAACATACACATACATATGAACAAGTGCAAGGTTCTAATGGACTCTATACACTCAGAACACAATACAAACAACCTGTGTCAATGGAAAAGGAGTATTCAGTGGTATATCTTTAAGTGGTACAGTTTTATACTGTTACAGTAACTTGGAGGAGCTTTTATTGAGCAGTGCTGCCCCCTGCTGTTAGAGTAGTGCTACCCTAAAGTGCCCGGGACGGCGGTCCAGATCAAATGTGCTCAGGATGGTTCTGCAGACAGGTGATGAAGTCCTGCACAGCTTTGCCCTGAAAGCAGATCTTATACACCGCAGAGAACAGCGGAAACCTACACGAAAAATGAAACACTTATTCCAACTGCAGCATGTAGCATGTTACATTTGTTACACACACACACATTTGTAGCGATAAGAAAACAAGTGAGAGTGTGGAAATTCATTCACAGACATAATATGAGGCTGGAGGAGCGTACTCACTTGTCGACCATGTCTCTCTTCATTAGAATCTTGAACACCTCAGCAGAGGTTTGTGGACCCTGTAGCTTCTGGCCATTGAGCATCTCTGCCTCGAGCTCTTCAATAGACTGGAAGGACAAGGACAAGGACACACACAAACACACAATGTTCTTTTGTTTCAAAAACATTTACAATTATTTAATTTATTATTTCAAAAACATATTCGATATTACACCTCTCAGTGTTAACGTGTGTTCGGCTCACCTTTGAGGATCTGGCAAAGGCCTCTGCCACTTTGCGGTTGCGTCCTCCGTAGCAGGTAGTGATGAGGTCGGCCACGCCGCAGCTCTCCAGGAAGGTGACAGAGCTCACCTCTCCCTTACAGAAGAGTTTGGTGAAAGCCACCATCTCCATAAGCCCCAGTCTGATCACAGCCGCCTTAGTGTTGTCCCCAAAGCCCAGGCCGTCACAGAACCCTGCGCCCACTGCTACTATGTTCTGCCAGGGTAAAATCATGAATGTGCAGTTTTCAAGTCATAGTTTGGAGAAAATAAAAAAGACTTTGAACAATAAACCATAAAGTCTCTGTACCTTGAGGGCACCACAGAGCTCCACTGTGTCACTCTCCTGCACCACGGTGATCCGGAAGTTGGGAGTCTGCAGGAGCTCTTTGAAGATGTGACCGTTTGCTTCATTCTTGGCCCCTGTTTCGGTTGTGATTTAATTACTTTTGATTTAGATGTTCTATGCCATAAGATGGGTACTGCCTGATGTGTGATTGTGTGTAGCATTTCTCTATTGTTTCTTGTTCTGCTATGTATATGTATGTATTTAATATTTGTTTTGGGTGTTTCCTGTCTCATGAACACATGTTCACACATGTTTTTGTAGTCCACTAAATCTAAGACTACAATTCCCTTGATGCTTGGTCACTAGGACATTTTTGACACCGGTGCATTGGCTAAATCAAGTGATGTTGTTCGAAAAACCACTGCATTCACTACTTTATGCCTGAAGAAGGTCTATGACCGAAAGCTTGCAATAAATAACGTTTTTTTGCACAGTGTTTGAGTGTGCGGATGCTGTTATATTGCACGGTTGTGATTTAATCAAATCCATTTAGCAATAGTGGGTGGTTAATCAGCAGTTAGAATTTATTTGTAGTTATTTTTTATACACGACACATCTTACCAATGGTGGTTTCACAGAACTTCTCATCTGCCACCTCGTTGGCGATGTTGGCACCCATCAAAACGCTGACCTCGATTTCCAGTTTCTCTCTGATAATGTCAGAGATGAGTTTTAGACCCTCCGGGCCTTCATCGATACCCTGAAAGAGGAGCAGTTAAGATCATGAGCTCCTAAGCCTTCTCTCATGTCAAATGCAGTAACCACCATTTGGGTGATTGAATTATATTAAACGCTATTTGAGCTCTGCTGCTGGTTACATAACGACATCATAGCCATGAAAAGTTAGTATAGCTGGGAATGTCTTACTTACTAAAGGAGGGGTCAGTGACAGTGTTAGATAGTGGTATAAGAGTCATGTCAGACATGAAAGTTGTTGAACAATGGTTTTCCCCTGGTGCCTAAGCTTACTTTTATGAGGGATATCCCAATGGTTCCCTCTGTGATATGAGGTTTCATCTGATCACACAGCTTCCCAATAAACTGATGCGGAATGACAAAGATCAGCACATGTGCCCCTTTAACTGCGTCTGTGATTTCGGGAATGGCAACCTGGTGAGGTGAAAAGACACAGAACATGAGATACACAAACTTTTCAGTTGTCTCTTACAGTTCACGCCTGGTGTTACTACTGTGTTACCATGCCTTATTCAAGTATTGTGTCGATCTACAAACTGAACAATTTCTCAATTATGTATAGATTTTTTGCACAGATCCAAGAAGTTTAATGTATAGCCTACACAGAACACAATAAGTTGTAGGCACTCATCTTAGCCTATTAGTGTATATGTTACGGTACATGTGGGAAAACTAGGGTTAGGGTTAGGTGCTACGTCGACTTGGTACATGCTGGCATGTCTAACCCTAACCCTAATCCTAACCCTAACCCTACCCCTAACCCCAACCCTAACCTTAACCGTAGCACCCTAGCACCTAACCCTAACCCTAGTTTTCCCACATGTACCGTAACATATATACCTGATTCTACTTCATCAAAAGATTTCCCAATTACACAATCCACAGAAAGTCATTTATAAACTCAATGATTAGTTAAACCCTCCTGTCGTGTTCGTTTCTTGCCCCTTACAGGTGTTCCCGGTCAAATGTGACCGGTCTAAACTGCTCTGACATTAACACAAAAACGACTAGCGGTTGTCTCAGACTAGCGGTTAACATGAAAAACTGCAGTGAATATACAAACAATAGACACTTAAAATGTAACGGTTGTGGATGTATGGGTGTGTATGGGGATGTTTTCCATCTGATGGATGAACATAATCTAGGGTTATCTCATTCATTTCCTGGTGATCAGCAATTTTTACATGTGCAAATGCCTAGTGAGGAGGATATCATAAGGCCTTGAGGCAATCAAATGTAAAAACACAATATTTATGATTGATGAAAGTTAGTAAATCGGTCAGATTTGACCCGAACACGACAGGAGAGCTTAATCATATGATGATATACCAAAGAGAATTACCTACCACATTTTTGGGCAGCTTGTGACCTGGTAGATATTTGACGTTCTCGTGCTCTGTATTAATGATTTCTGTCAACTTTTTGCCATCGATCATCTCTTCATAAACCCACATGTTTACAATCGGGTCAAACCTATTAGATCCTTTCGCATTGTGCCCAATGATTTTGGCAATGGCAGAGCCCCTGAGAAGTGACAAGAACATGGAATAAATACAATGATGGATAATACGAAGGTATGTGTCAATAACACACAAGCATTAAACATAATTCTGTTTTTATTCGATTTTTTTCCTCTCTCGATGTTTGTGAGCGTCAAAGCTTCAGAAAGCCTCGCCTGTCTATCACTGATCGTGGGGGCTTGTGTTGTGTGAGATTCGGATTTGTAAAGTAAAGAAAATCCTTGTAAAGAATTACCAGTTTCCAGATCCCACGATGCACACTTTCTTTCCAGGCATTTTTGAAGGTTGTCAGGCACGATCATTCACTGAAAGATTTCAATATCGTCCAGATATAACTTCCTCATACGCCCTTCTCCTATTATATTGAGGGCATTACTCCATAGTGAGCTCCACCCTTTCCCCCTAAACTACCTGTTGATACAAGAAGGGAATGATACAGGTAAGCTTGGGTGTGCCCAAGAACTTCCCATGACAAGTTACCTAATCTATTGAATTAATCTGGTTTTGATTGATTTAGTTTTAGTTGTTTAATAATGTGTTAATCTTTCTAATCATGCATGGCTGTTATAGCCTACTAAATTAAAGGTACATTGGCTACATGGAATGTTTTTGAGGGGTAGTTTCATTCACTCAGAGGCTTCTTTCTCATCTAAATGTGGATCATCAGTCTACTAAACGTAGGATAATAACGGATGGAAATGCGATGTTACAATTCGTGACGATAGAATTATACGGTTCTATCTCCATTTTTGTCAAAATTGAGTTTTTTACATAATCTGATCCATTCAGTGTTTATTAATGCCTGTGTGGTGTTATTTTTAAAATGTTGACATTTTTGAGTTAGTAATTCATAAAATACTAAGGTTCCATCTCACAGAACATAATGGAATGCAAAAAACTTTGACGCTCAATATCTCTGAACTACCCTAAACGGAGATAGAACCTTATAATTCTAAACTCACGAATTCCCATAACATTAAGCTTTTTAGAACGCGGAAGTGTGTGCATGGATCACATGACCCCCCCCCCCTGCATCTCGTCGCGTCACGATGAGGAGGGGAGGTCTGTTAGCGATGGATCATGTCAATACCACAGCTAGCAAGAAGCTATAATACCACTAGTGCGATGGATTCTCTGATCGGTCGAGGTTTAGATCGCTAACTTTATGTCCGTCAGAAACGATCTGATCTGTGTTTCCTTTAAGCCTTTGTCAGTCATGTCGCTACAAGATAGATCTCTCTCTAGGGCCTTCAAATAGTGAGGAAATCCTAGATCGCTAGTGTGTGTGGTGGCTAGCTTAACGTTAGCTGTCACGCTATAGCCAGAGTCAATAGCATCGCTTACCTTGGCCGAGAAGTACTAGTCGTTTTCCAGAGGATCTATTTGAGTAGTCAACGTTAGCTGACAACCTTAGCTAACTCACTAGGTTTGTTAAGACAATGACTATGCAAGGGGACACTACTACTGCGATCAGGATCTCTGACAATGAAGGGAAACTGGAGGTGGTCTATCCGGGGTCCAGGACTCCCACTCCTGGCAGGGGCAGCTCGAAAGGCTGGCAGTACAGGTATGAGGGGGTCTGATCTGATGATCATATCACTAGCTAGACATGCCAGCTTTTCCCTATGTTGGCTACCAGATCGTTTGCTTGTTTGGCATCTAGTGCAACAACACATAAGGATAGTTAGTTAGGATAGTCTGTCTGTGTAACAGTAGCTCCCAATAAGCTCCCCCAACCCAACAACGTCAAGTTGCTTGAGTGAGCTTTGTCCACCCCCGATTAGTTAGTTGGTTCATATCTATGTGTGTTAACTTAAGCTGGTCAACTTTACTTACTTGGCTGTCAAACTCACACAACGGCGTTTTTCTCTCTACACTCATTTTTAGCGATCACATGGAAAACATAGATGGCTACTTGATGAAATATACCAACCTGGTGACAGGATGGCAATACAGGTGAGTAGGTTTAACCTGACTGTGTGTCTGTGTCTCTTGAGTGTAGGCTATATCATTGTGCCCAAATCGATGAATGCTAGCTAGCACTGCACTGGTGTTGTTAAACATCATAATTGTGATCATCATACTGAAATGACTGAATATTCTGGCTGCCCCATATAGGTTCTTTGTCCTTAACAATGAAGCTGGTTTACTGGAGTACTTTGTAAATGAGCAGTCAAGGCCTCAGAAGCCTCGCGGGACGCTCCCCTTGGCAGGGGCAGTCATATCCCCCAGTGATGAGGACTCCCACACCTTCACTGTCAACGCCATCAGCGGGGAACAATACAAGCTCAGAGGTAGGCATGTCTTAGCGGCCTATACTGAACCTCTGTTCCTCACCTTCATGTTACCTTCCCTTACTCACCACTGTTGTCCAGCCATGTTAAGTGTATATTTCGGGAACAAGGTTGTTGTAAATGCATCAGTCACTTAAAGGGCCAATCTGGGATTCAAACAGAACTCCACTTTTTGGGGGGTAATCTGCGGAGAGATAGGACTGGAGAAATGTAACCACTCTTAAAAGACGGAACTATGGACCGAAAATTCCAAATTCCAAATGATAGTTTTCACATGTTTTGAAGCTATTCAGTGTTTCAATGACATTATTGACAAACGATAGGGAGAGGCGGCTATACGTAACAAATGGGAACCCATAATACCACGCCCCTCGCAAAGTACCCCAAACATATCCTCACCGTTCTCTTAAACATGACATTAATGTTGTTTCACCGCAAGCCTGCTATGTTTTGAATGAAATCAAAGCACACCGTTGGGCGTCGGCTAACTGCCGCCATGGATGTTAAAATAGACCTAACCAATCATGTTAAATCAAGAAAGTAAGTCAAACCACTAATCATGTATTGATTTGGACGTGTAGTCATTATCCTCTGGCCAAGAGGGATAACGTGCAGCAGTCCAGGCAGAGATGCACTTGGGTGAGCTTTAACGATCTCTCTGCTATGTTCTCAGCCACCGATGCCAAAGAGAGACAACACTGGGTGAGCAGGCTGCAGATCTGCACACAGCACCACACCGAGGCCATAGGGAAGGTAAGGACTGACCCTGAGTCATTATTCCGACAGAGATGTGGTTGTACAGTAACAGTACTTGGTAACACATTTGTACCAGTCATCTAGCCTTATGGCCAAGAGCAGCCTAGATTTGACCCTTTTGTGACCCCCCTTTCGTTACGACCGGATTTACCTAACACTCTCTATCGGGCCGTGAAACAGTGATGAGAGGACAAACCGGATGCGATACTAACAGTTACATAAATGATGTTACCCTAGATATCCAAGATGATTCCAACCGTTGAAAATGTAATTTTCCCCTACTTGCTGTCACAGGTGGCCTAGTGTGAGTGAACTAGGGCACACCATATGACATTCATTCGTATCCGGGTTGTGTGTTTTTTTGCTCAGAGCAACCCGCCACCGAAGTCTCGCAGCTACTCTATGGCCTCCCAGGGCAGTGCTAGCTCCCCCACGTCCCAGCGAAGACCCAGCCAGAACGCAGCATCTTTCTTCAGCCTCAATCAGATCCACAAAGGCTCTCTTTACTCCAGTAAGAGGTCCCTGCTGCCAGACCATCTGCTTGATGCCAGAGAGGTAAGAACGGGGAACATTGGCCACGAATTACCACATCAACGAAAAAAGAAGTGTTCCTAACAATGCATGGAACCATTCAACCAAGGAGCAGCCGGCACTGGATCGGTAGTTTCAAACCATTTGAACTTTACTTTAAACTCTACCATCAAAACTACCACTCTTTGCACTGTTTGGACAGGACCTTGTTTTCTCTTATTTAGATTGTTGAAAGTATATGTGCTCATTCTCGATGTCTTGACATTCCGGTTCTTCTCGCTCCTCTCCAGATGATGAACCAGGCCCAGGGGCAGCACAGAGACCTGATCCAGACCATCGAGGGCCTGCCTCCAGCCCAGGGCCTCTCCCCCCTGGACCAGGACCTTCTCATGCTCAAGGCCACCTCCATGGCCACCATGAACTGCCTCAACGATTGCCTCAACATCCTGCAGCTACAGCAGGTGGCCCGCCAAAGAAGCTGCCTAGGAGGTCAGTCTGCCTGGGATGGACAGTGGGTGTGCTAGTGGTGCTAGTGACCGGTTGTTCATGGAATATACTCTTGGATACAGTGTAGATTAGCTAAAAAAGGAGGGGGGGGGGGCGATTTGATCATGCGCAATGTTTAGAAGTTTGCACAGTTTTGACATTTTCTGCATACTGAAATTAGGACTCGGTTGTATTTACAACCAGTGGTTATATGTTCCAGGCTTGAGTTTCCTAAGCAAGCGGAATGTGGAAAATGTGATTAGAAGTTGTTGTGTTCTCATTGACCCACTTCTTAACGATATGATCTTACTCGTGGAAATGTCAGCACTTCATAATGATATGATGTTACTCGTGGTCATTTAAGCACGGTGTGAATTAAGGGTGTTTATTTTCTCAGAGAGGATTTAGTACCAGACGTGTATAATAGGGTGGTGAATGTATACCCACAAATCATGGGAATGTATATGTACACCCAAGTCAAATGTACGGCCTCTGTCGCAAAAAGCCGACGGTGGAATTATGCTCCATAATTGATGAGGAACCGTACCTATTCTTACATGGCGTCTAGAGAGTAACCAGATCTACGATTGGGGGTAACTACGTAAAATGTTCAACAGCTCGCCCAATTAACGTCCAGCCTTTTATTTTGCCCCGCAGAGTATCACTGTACTGGTGCATGTTTATATTTGAAGCGAGAGAGGTGTAACAGATGTAATGTCTACTGATAACTTCACCCCTTATTTATTTATCTTCAAAGAATGCGAATTAGGAAATTGTCCTGGTTGCGGTCCCTAGGTCAACACGGGAGATCACGTTACCGAGCATGTATATTTCATTAGGCCGAGGACGCGATGGATCCCAGGGACGACCTATCAGACAAGGCTGTTAAGTATCGTGGGCAAGGCTAATTTGAAGTGGCCTTGCCTCTCACTAAACATACATACAAATGCCCCCGCGGAGCGCCGATAGTTTTCCTCCAATCAGGCGGTGTGGACGTTTCCTGTTGGTGGGGCCCTAAGCGTATCCTGATACTCTCCTTGTATCGGGGGGATCGGGTTGCTGTCCTGTGGTCTCTCGGACAACTGTCTAGGGAATAATCCATCCAGCCGTGTGTGACTGTGTGTGTGTTTTGAATGCTGCTCGCTGCGGCCGGTCTGTTTGGGAGTGTTTCTCGGGGTGTCTCTCGGGGTAGTATGAGTACCTCTGAGCATGCTGTCTCGTGCGCCGCAGGGCCCACCATCGAGTGGCTGGAGCCCAAGCTGCCCGACATCCTGAAGAACGGCAGCAGCCTGTCCAGCTTCACAGGGGGGGACGAGCAGCTGGAGGGAAGTCGCCTGGAGCTCACCAGCACAGAGCCCTGCAACTCGTCTGGGGTAAAAGTCACTTAGAGCCACTAGTGTCTGGCAGCTTCCGAACGAGTCTCACTCGGTTGGTCTCGGTTCTGCTTTGTTGTATTCATTTCCTGAGCAGTAATCGGTATTCATACTTTTACTTAAAAAGTTGTTTAAAGTGATATCTTTTAACATTTTGGAGTATATATAGGAGTATTGTATTGTCGTTACCGATTGCCGTTCGATAATGATTTCTCAGGAAGACACCGTGAATGTCACCACTTCTCCGTGTTTTCATCCGTCATTTTGTCCATTGTCAAGGGAAAGGGTTAGACCTTCTCGGGTTAAATGTTTTTCATGTGTCACGGTTAGGAGCAGGAGGACATCGACGGGGAGGATGAGGTGGAGGATTCCTTCACGGACAAGGAGGAGGAGCTGGGGGTGGTGGAGGAGGAGCGCAGTGTCATCCTACACCTGCTCTCGCAGCTCAAGCTGGGCATGGACCTCACGCGGGTAGGTCCATTTCCATACCGCTGCCCCTGGGGCCTGAGACACGGCCTGAAACCTCAGCTCAGTCTATACGGTTGCCTAGTGTTCTTCCTCCTTTGCCTCTTATTTAATCTGTCACGGTCATTGGCCGGGTCTGAACGGCTTGATCACAGACCCGGGAACTCAGTGAACACTACAGTCACTCGCTACTGGAGTACGCTACTATCTATATGATAGTACAGTACCATTCAAAAGTTTGGACACAAGTTTGGACACACTTTCCCAGCTCGTCATGTGTTCTAGAAAGACATCCAACCGCCAGCCCTTTTGCCAGTGTAGGTTGTCGGTGGTGAGTGAGATGTTAGGAACGGTAGCTTTGTCTCCACAGGTGGTGCTGCCCACCTTCATCCTGGAGAAGCGCTCTCTGCTGGAGATGTACGCTGACTTCATGTCCCACCCGGACGTCTTCGTGGCCATCACAGACGGCACCAGCCCGGAGGACCGCATGGTGCGCTTCGTCGAGTATTACCTCACTTCCTTCCACGAGGGCCGCAAGGGGGCCATCGCCAAGAAGCCCTACAACCCCATCATCGGAGAGACCTTCCACTGCTCCTGGAAGGTCCCCAGGTCTTCTTCTGAGCAGGCCAATGAGCAGCCCCCCTCCCCCCAGGAAAGCCCCCAGGCCTCGGACTACCAGGTGCGCTTTGTGGCGGAGCAGGTGTCCCACCACCCCCCGGTGTCGGGTTTCTACGCCGAGTGCCAGGAGAGACGGATGTGTGTGAACACTCACGTGTGGACCAAGAGCAAGTTCATGGGCATGTCCATCGGGGTCTCCATGATTGGCGAAGGTAGGCGTCTTAAGCTTCCTAGATATGGTCAGTCTTGTCGGGGGCCGTTATTGTACATTGATTTGTAATCATGCAGTGTGTCTGAACTCTGGTGGATCGACCTTGTCTTCTAGGTTGTTTGTACCTGCTGGAGCACGACGAGGAGTACACCTTCACCCTGCCCTGCGCGTACGCACGCTCCATCCTCACGGTGCCCTGGGTGGAGCTGGGCGGGAAGGTCAACGTCAACTGCGCCAAGACGGGCTACTCCGCAGTCATCACCTTTCAGACCAAGCCCTTTTACGGAGGCAAGCTGCACAAGTGAGTGAGCGAGCCTCTGGGGCAATGCTGTTCTGTTCTCAGTAGTTTTGTTTGTTTTAAGCAGGTATGTCTTTTGCGTACATAATAGCGCAGAACCGGTTTGGTCCGTTCCCTTTGGGCTTGGTTTTGAGTCTTCAGTCTTGAGACTTCAACAAAGACATGATTGCCTGCTCTCGTGTTTTGCCGCAGGGTGACGGCGGAAGTGAAGCACAACGCTACCAACGCCGTGGTGTGCCGCGTGCAGGGGGAGTGGAACGGCGCCTTAGAGTTCATCTACAGCAACGGAGACACACGCGTGGTGGACGTCACCAAGCTCCCTGTCACCAAGAAACGTGTCCGCCCCAACGACAAACAAGGACCAAACGAATCCAGGTCAGTCAAGACAGACGTTCACCCTAAAACAAGCAGATAATAATAATAATTATAATAATATTGAGTGTGTTTTGTTTGTGTTGCGCTCCTCTTATACCCAGCGTACTTCGCAGGTCAAGCAGATAATTACAATCGATATCTGTCTTAACACTCCTTAGTTCTTCATGGCAGCAAACGAGGCTATTGTTTCTGTGGGTTTCAGGCGCCTGTGGCAGCATGTGACCGACTCTCTACGTCAGAAGGACATCGAGAAGGCCACGGAACACAAGAGGATCCTGGAGGAGAGACAGAGGACAGAGGAGAGGCACCGCACTGAGACAGAAACTCCATGGAGGACCAGACACTTTGAGAGTGAGGTACGTCATTGCCCAGCAGCCACTGATCTGCACCAACCTTAAATGTTATTCTGATATTCTGCAAAAAAAAAACGGGTCAATGAATGTAATGTAATTATGTCAGGTAATTGCGATGCTTGCGCTTCTGAAAGATTGTTGGAAGAGTGCCATGTCGCGTGATTTACTTGATGCCTAATGCTTTCTGTTTTTGCTTTTCTTTGCCAGGGTGATGGCTGGATGTACCACAAACCACTGTGGAAAACTCCTGCTCTCAAATCTTAGTCTTGCTGGTCAGTGACATTGTTAGATTAGTCTAGCCACAGACTGTGTCCCCTCTCTTTTGGTGTGTGTTTGTATGTATGTGTGCGTGTGGGGCTGTTTTGAAACGGTTGAGGCAAAGCATGACCTCCACTTCCATGCATATGGATACAGCAGATAGGGGCAGATATCATGGGACAGCAGGCACTCTTTAATCTCACACAATGTACAGCGAACCTCGAGGTTTTGTACTGTTAATCACTTTTGTATAATCAAAGCTGAATGAGGACGTTCTTGTACAGATCAAAGGTACTCTATTTACGCAGCCTTAAAATTGTCTGATGACTGATGCTCCTATTTGGGTTACGTTTTCGAGAGAGAGAGAGAAGACATTAGAAGTACATGACCATTATATTATGACATCAAAAACTGGACAAAAAAAAACTGTACTATGGGAGATTATTGTCAAGGCCTGACCACATTCCCATGTTACGGCTTCTAGATACTTTAATTTGTAGTGATGAGTATGGGAGCAAAGTAACACTATACCGAATTACATTACGTCATTTACTCAAACATCTCTGTATTTGGATGACGTATTGATCTGGAATGATTTACACGGTTAGTATGGCATGATGCAGTGGTCGACTTAAACTGACATGTACTGTATTTGAATGATCAGGCCCCCATAAAGTGAATGCATTTATTGTAACGAGATGTCTGTGATTTGTGGTAAAGAACCAATTGGTGCTGTTTCAGCCCAGGTAGGATATTCACCTTCCTTGCTTGAGGATTTACAAATGGAAAGAAGCATTCTCATATGCATGATGAGCAAGGTCTTTTTGTTCACCTTGTGTACTGAAAAGTATTATACTCTACTGTCTCCATTCCACACATTTGTAAATGTTTATTATTAAAGCTTTTAACCAAATTAGTTTGTTTTCTTATGCAAACAGATGTTATATAATTTTGTTTTTTGTTTTGGGGGGGGGGGGGGGGCTTATCCCCAGCCGATTTGTCAAATCATCACTGTTTTCCGTTTTTGTAGATTTCTTTAAAGAGCTGAAGGACATTACTCCCTCTTGTGTTATTCTTTTGTTTCTTTTCTCTTTTTGTTTCAAAGTTATGATCAAATGCCCCGTTACCCCTAAAAGTATGTAATCCACAGGAATTGAGATTTTCACCCTTTGACGTGCAGATGGCAGAGGAGTTGTTTAAGCATGGATATGTTGATTGATTTTCATTGATAAGCTACTCTCTCCACATGGTGGTGCCTTAAGCAATCTCTCCCTCTGTGTGTTGTCTTCCAGCTCAAGAGTATAGAATTTCCCTCTGTCTTAATTCCCTGTTTTGCCCCAATACCCCTTACAGCTATGAATGATGCAATAGCATATATTATATGTAAATATTGTTATATTTTGGTATTTATGTTGCACCCTGTTCTGAAGTGTGTGTGTGTGTGTGTGTGTGTGTGTGTGTGTGTGTGTGTGTGTGTGTGTGTGTGTGTGTGTGTGTGTGTGTGTGTGTGTGTGTGTGTGTGTGTGTGTGTGTGTGTGTGTGTGTGTGTGTGTGTGTGTGTGTGTGTGTGGCGCGCGTGTCTGTGAGTGAGTGAGTGTGTGAGTGTGTGTGTGTGTGTGTGTGTCCAGTGTACCCCAGAGTGATGACACACATTGACCTGGTTTTGGACTCTTCTGATTGTCTTGCTAACCTGTGATATGCACTGACATTGAAGGAATCATGACACTCTTTGTAGACTAGACATGTGTGATAATGAATGATTAAATAAACTGCGTATCAATTGCGTACTGTGTTTCAAGAGTTATTATTTCATTCATGAATAATACAAATTAGGAATATGCCTCTACTGCAATACAGAACTTCTAATGTAGGCAATCGTATGATTCATAATAATAGAATATAAATACTGTTATTAATACCAGACGGGAAATGTGTTTTACTGCCGGGACAGTAACAAACACATTATGACACGTAACTTTTTGTTTTGTCTTATGATCAAAAAGTGGTTTGTCACCGACAACAAAAGTGATGATTAAGGGGAAACGAAGCCAAATAAAATAAAGCGTCATGGACTGCGCATGCGCCGTAGCGACAACAACAGCGGAATAAGGATGGCGGATGGTGGAAGTGAAGAGTCAGCGGAGGCTGGGGGAGATAAGGAACTCACCACCACAGAGTTGGAGAATAACAAAAACAACACGGTAATGCAAATTGTCGACGAAGACAAAGTGTTGCCCCAAAGAATCGCCATGAAATAGAAATAGCGACTTTTAACAGATCTGTCTGTTTTGTCCAGGGAGCTGCTTTGATGATGTTGGGGTTGGTTGGTTTACTACCGGGGTTGATGATTGATCTCATGTGATTTGCACGATCGGAGCTGAAAGTCATGCTGCTTGCAGTCATTGTGATCACGCTGTACATAATTATAAGCCTCCGACGCATTGGACCCTACGAGCAGCTTGTGCGTGTTATTGAGCACCAGATTTCGACACTATTATAACACTACCGTGCGCATACGTGGCTGCTCGGGATATATTCGTCCAGCAGCCAGCATCCCCTCCGTGACGACACGAGACATGACATGTCGATTCTTGACACCCCAAAGATCAAGTCTGATGTGCTTCGAATGTGGCAGGGCTCCCAAGTCTCACGCATTTGGCGTGAGACACACGGGTTGAAATGGGGCGTGTGAACGGGTTGAAATGCGTGTGTCTCACGCCCAATGCGTGAGACTTGAGAGCCCCGAGTTACTTGTTATACATGGACAAATAGCCTACTTCTAACATTGTGATCTCATGATTGTGATGACTGGCAGGCAGCATGTTCCACTCTGCAGCTTATTCCATTTCGATGGGTGTAGGACTACTAGCCGATATGATACAATCAGATCAGATCTTAACAGGAGGATGCACTTACCATAGCAGTGTGTGTGTAATGCTTTATGGTTTCGTTCAGATGGTTGAGGAGGGGTCGACTCTGTTGCGGAGGATGGAGATCAGCGTGGCCGAGGCAGAGAAAAGAACTGGGAAAAACACTGTGAACATGCAAGAGACGTTCACAGTGTACCTCATTGAAACCAGGTGTGTGAGACCATGCACTTCTAAAATCACTGCATGTGTGACAGGGGTAAATACTTTTGCTATGTGTGGTGTATGCGACTTAAGACACATGTCCATCTCTTCTTAGACCAATGGATGCCATAACAGAAGGCCACAACCCAGCCCCCGACTCTCTGTGGAGGAGATACAGTGAATTTGAGCTGCTCCGAAATTACTTATTAGTCACTTATGCATTTATCGTTGTGCCTCCTTTGCCAGAGAAGAGGGTAAGTTCAAACCTGGCCACATCTTATGTCCATAGTCCTACAGTACTCACGAGCAGAGCAAAGTGGTTGGACCATAATTTCTCTTTTCTGTTGTATGCAGGCAGAATTTGTTTGGCACAAGCTGTCTGCAGACAATATGGACCCAGACTTTGTGGAGAGGCGCCGGGTTGGACTGGAGAACTTCCTGCTTCGTGTGGCTTCCCACCCGGTCCTCTCCAATGACAAGATCCTTTACCACTTCCTGACCAAGGTACAGCACTACACCAACTCAGTCAGCCAACAAGACCTTGGTTTTTGTAATAGGTTTTTCAGAAGGCTTTCATTGAGATGGTAGTGTCCTGACTGTCCTCACACTTTTCCTCTCCTGTTGCCAGGAAAACGGATGGAGGGACGTGGTCTATGAGACGGGATTTCAGGCCAAGGTATTTCAGTGGCACTTGAAGCTTTATGGACTGGATATCTCACCATACTTTTTATATGTGTGGTGGCCTGGGAAAACCCTTCACATGGTGGCATTTTGACATTTCCATTTTTTATATTTCCATAAATTAGAAGTTCTCAGCTATTCATAACTGGTTGAATGACTGAGATAGCCCTTTATTTTAAAAAGTTATGAGCATTTTAATGTAGCATGTCAAAAAAAGTGAAAGGGGAGAAATCCTCCCCTTTCTCCTCCGGGTCGGGGGAGGAGCCTATGCAGATCGGCCGGTCTCGTTTGTCTGCTTGTGATGCGGTGGTAGTCTGCTCGCCTCGTCGGTATGCGAGGGACAGATCCATTTGTGTGTCTTCTAGTTAAGATTTTATTACTTTATGCTTATTGTGAGCATCAGTAAACTGGCAATAACACAGGTGGAAGTATCGTCTCTCCTTTCGCTCATGTGTGCGTGCGTTGCTTAACTGAGAATGAGACACGTTCAACGTGATGTTGTTTCGCTAGCAAACTACCCGCCACAAAAACATCAAAATAAGTACTTTCTCTTTTGTTTTCTTAAAATGTTTATTCACCATAATGTAGTATGGAGTTCAAAGTACTAGAATACCACATAATATCAAAATCGCCAAAATCGCGATTTCCATCTATATTTGCTCTTTGCCACGAACGAACGCCAGCGACATCCGACGGGTTTTCCCAGGCCACCACACATATGTTCATAATATTCTGATTTTTTTGGCAAGAATCTATATCCATTTGTATCCAATAGAGTTGTGTGCATTGGTTGAATTAGATTTTATACTGTAAATACTTTCTACTCAAAGTTTGTTCTTGTTTGTAGGCCGACTCGAGGCTGAAAGCTCTGAGCGCCACGTTCCGGGTGAGAAATCCAGACAAGTAGGTCACTCAGTCATTTATTTTATTTATTAGTTGACATTTGTTTAAGGGACAATGGACAGTCATTGATTCTCCCTGAATTAGCTGGGTAGCTAAGTTGCATCAGCGGTCCCTGGGCAGGTAAATCCACAGGGGAAATACAGCCTCGGATGTTATAATAAACAATTTAAAACAGAACTGCAGGACATAAAAGGATCACACAAATCAAATGTACACTTACACCTAAGAGCTGGATTCAATTGGATTAGAGGACCTTCCTATGAGAGGCCATGATTCTAGAGTCGAACCCATTTGATTGATGTTCTGTCCGTCTCTTTTCTGTCCACCCGTCCGCCTAGACGGTTCACCGAGATGAAACACTACAGCGACGAGCTTCAGTCTCTCACCTCCCAGCTGCTCAGAGTGCGAGCGGTAAGTCCACTCGTAATTACGACTCTTAAATCACAGCCTCACGTCTAGGTGTTCGTTGACTCTTCATCTCCTCGTCTGTTTATCCAGAGAGTAGCAGACAGGCTCTATGGTGTTTACAAAGTCCATGGGAACTATGGGAGAGTCTTCAGGTACAGTAGGAGTCAACACAAACTGATTTTCTACATGAATACCAAAGGCTTAAAAAAAATGCTGTTTCTCACCAGGTTGACATTATCACTGGATGCTGTTTTGGGGCCGGCCGACTGAACGTTCTGTGTTTTGTTGTGTGACAGTGAGTGGAGTGCCATAGAGAGAGAGATGGGAGATGGACTACAGAGTGCTGGCCACCACATGGATGCGTGAGTGTTCATTGAGCACCAGAGAATAGGGCTGGGCAAACGATCAACATTTCTTTTTCGATAATCGCAAGAATTAACGATCAATTATCGATTAATCGATAAGCTTTTTTTCATTAAAACATTTTTTAAAAAATAGGGCAGAAATAACAAGCATGTTTTCCTTGGGGAAAACTTTATTTGTGTTGCTATTGCACACATTCATTCACATTCAAACTAGACACTACAGTCAGATAACAATCCTCTTCAACAAGGCAGTGAGTAGCCTAAATTGTTTAACTTAAAAACACATTTTACGTTATAAATAAAAATATAGAAAATAAGTAACTCACCATAGGAGCAATAAAAAAACAGTTACCGGTACTCACAAATAGGAGGATGACTGAAAACGTTAGTGTCCTTAAAAAAATAAAAAAATAATGATTATCGAGCAAAATATTTTGTGATCGACCAAGATCCTTATCGATCAATTATCGATCGTCGATCATTGATGCCCACCCCTACCAGAGAATGAACACCAAGCCCACTGCAGCTCTCTGACTGTAACACACAAATACACCTGGAGACATCTTGCTTTTATTTTGACGTGACGTTGTTTGTCCGCACAACCCCCAACGCACTCTTTACACAACATGCTTCTCGGAATATTCAGTACCCTCCACCAGCTGTTTAGATTACACTTCTTTTGGCATTTGAATGAATGAATGAATGAATGAATGAATGGACTTTATTGTCATTGCTACAGTACAGGTACCAAACAACGACATTTAGGAGGGGTGGCTCCCCTGGTGTTAGGAAAGGGATTTTTTATTTTTTTATTTTTTTAAATCACAAGAAGGGAAGGAGCTGGTTTACATAAATACATTTAGAATTCTGGAATCCAGAAAACAAGCCTTCATCCTGTTCACAGGTATGCCGCCTCAGTCGATGACATCTTGGAGGAAGAGGAGCACTATGCAGACCAACTGAAGGAGTACCTGTTTTATGCTGAAGCCCTACGGTAAGTCTTGGCAGTTGGCACAGATAATGGCCAGCAGTAGGGAACACAAACCCTGTCCTCATATCAGGTAGAGGACAGTATGTCCCGCTTCAATTTGTTTTCCGGAGGTCTAAATATACAGTCAATTTATTTAGGCTAATCGTACTGTACACCTGCTGTTTCCCTGCAGGGCTGTATGCAGGAAGCACGAACTGACCCAGTTTGAACTTGAGATGGAATCCTCAGACCTCATATCCAAGAAACAACAGCGCGAAGAGCTAGCCACAGGGGTAGGTCTCAACAGCACTGGATTAGACTGGGCATTTTTTACATGACCTGTAGCCATGTATGTTGTCAGTAAATCCCTCCAAGTGAAGGACTATGTCTGTTAAAGGCCCCCCGTCCTCTATTGTCTGTCCCCAGATTGTGCGGACGTTCTCCTTCAAAGGGATGACCAATAAGCTGTTTGGCCAGGAGACCCCAGAGCAACGAGAGGCCAAGCTCAAGCTCCTAGAGGAGCAGATCGTCGAGGGCGACGAGATCGTCAAAGAGAAAACAGTCGAGTCCGAGTGAGTTCACCTGCTCCCTCTCCTTTTGTTCAGAACACAAATCACTACAACCGTGTCACCTATCTCCATGCGTCTGGACCAACGGTGTAGTGTGGCTCAAGGCCCAGGTTGAGTGGCTGTTGATTTTTTTCTTTCTGTACGTGTACCGTGTCTGCAGAGAGTATGTGAAGGGCGCATGGGTGGACATGCAGCGCTTTAAGGAGCAGAAGGACAGGGATCTGAGGGAGGCCTTGATCAGCTACGCCGTCATGCAGATCAGCATGTGTAAGAAGGTGAGTCATCATAAGCTGGGGGTCTGAGTGCTCCAGGGGACTACCACTTAAGTGTTAGTCAAAATACATGTTAAATGTCAGCGTCAACGGCGGAGGTTGTTACATGCTGATTGATTGCTGATACGCTGTTGTGTCGGTGTCTTCTTACTTTTCTAGGGGATTCAAGTCTGGACCAATGCCAAAGAATGTTTCCACAAGATGTGAGGTTGTGGCCATAGGAGTACCAGGTCAGCAGAAACGTAGAAGACTAGCACAACAGCCTCCACCTTCGGGTAGACAAGAACCACAAGAGGGCGATAAAGGCAGCTGGTGGAAAACCCAAGATGATTCTATTTTCTAAGATTAAGAAGATAAGGCACAAAACAAATCAAATCCTCTGGTCTTCATTTTTGTTTTTGTAGGAGTAACGGTTCTGGTTGTTGTGTGGAGAGAGAGTGAACTACAGTAACCATCTCTCATCAGTGGGTGATTTCACTTTAGTTCTTTTAGTACTCTCATCCTGTCAACCACTGATGTAAAATCCTGCTTACTACTACTGCTGTACTGTATGAAGATGATTGAACAATGATCTGATTGTGCCTCATCACCCGGTGTCCCTGTGGTTTTATAATACAGCGTCTGAAGTGAAAGAGTGACACCAATTGAATAGTAAAAATGAGTTGCATTAATCCCAGTAATTCTGATTTGTAACAGAAAGTGTATCTCTCTCTAATCCTCTCCTCCCTTCTTGGCTAAAGCACATACAGTAATATCAGAATGTCTCCACAGATCAAGGATATGTCACATTGATATTATACACCTGGTGTGTCTATGTAAATATTAAGTTAATATAAACATATTCATCGCTTATTGAACATCTGTTTTATTTGTTGGATAATGCCAAATGTTAACGCTCTAATTTTATGTTTTCTCTTTTCTCTATATCAGTGCATTTATTAATAAAGCTCCTATTTATATATTCTATCTTGCAGTAATATGGCATTTTAAGATCACTTATTTGATCATCACCCATGTAGTTTACATAATTAAATACATTTGAAAGATTTGAGTTCTACTGAAGCAGCAGTTATACTGCAATGTTCATTCAGATGTAGTTACGGTTTGAAATTATTTTGTCGTTTAGTGTCGTGTTTTTCTTGTCTTGCAGTTGCTTTTCAGACTAACTGTTTATTTACAGTACAGTTAAAACAGTGGGTTCAAGATAATACAGACAGTAAATAGACAAATCATGTCCGAGAACAGAAAGAATGTTGTAAACAACAATACCCATTTATTTTCAGATATTCCATAAATATTTTTGATATAGCTATATTTTGAGATAGATCAAGCACACAGAGGACAAGACAATAATTTGAAATATAGAATATATTATACACACTATATTTCAGGGGCACCCAGACTGCCAAAATATACACACAGTATATTGTGATGGCCCTATGATTTTATGGGGGTATCTTTCTCATGAAGTACTGTAAGATTATTCTTATGGACAATTACAAACAGAGAAATATCTATATTTTAGACATTTCAGAATAGTTCACATCTCCACGTCATGGGAAGGATTTTGAGGTAAACGTAAAATTTGTATCGCTAGTTTATAGAATGGCTATTCCTAGTCATGCATACATTGATAAATCTATGGCTCCAGCTATTCCCCCATAACATTTAACAATTGTTGTGTAATTATGAACAATAATACATTAAAAGCTACATTCAATAATAATGAACACCATCAATGTACAAAACCTCCACAATACATTACTCACAAGGTAGCATAAGCTACAGATGAGTTGGACATGAGCTGTGTATAATGCAAATTAAATACAAATTATGATGACATGAAATGGAAATAAAATAATTACTTAATCTGCAAGTGCTGGCCTTTTCCCTCCTTAAAATATATTCTAAATCCAACACATGATGATGTTCATACCAGTACAATAGACTGATGTTCATACCAGCACAATAGACTTATATTTTTCCATAATAAATGATAATGGACGATGTAATGGACATAAACATCTAAAACAATTACTGTCAGTCTGATACAGAACAATGTAGAGCACATCAACGGTGCTCTGCACAACACTATATTTCCCTTGGTAGGGAGACTGCATATGACTTTGGAACGTATGACTATGAATCAATACTGGGTCATAATGACTGTGTTGTGAATGCTGAAACATGGAGGGCTAATTCATAAAAGGACCACGGTGGTAAATTCACCAACATGTACTTTCAACATCCAGATTAAATAGCATACTTTGCAACCTCTTACGTCTTGTTTTCCAGTCTGAAGTTTCATGTCTCTAAACTTTGTGGTCACTTCACCAAATTGCAAAAAAGTTTTATGGATAACCCCCCCATGTTTTACAATGACAACCTCCCAGAATGCACCTGCACAGAACAACTCAGCAGCAGAGAATGTTGGCACTACACATATAAATACAGACCGTCAGCACTGTGTCTAAGAGTTGGGATTTAATTATTATTTAAAAAATATATAAACTTAGACAACTAGAATATTGAAGCCATATTCCTTTATGATATATCCCAGTCTGAGACACTGGCCCACTCTGCACTGTAGGACTTTAGACCACATGAACAAAAGCAGACCACATAAACAAAAGCAGTCAAGGACAGAAGACTCACAGTGCAACGCCACAAGTGTGATATGGCACCTATCAATCATAAATGCCTCCTCACCAATGGCATCAGGCATAGGTAGATATGAGATCATCAGGAAAAACTAAGTTCTTCCTTCTACATACAATGTGTAGTTAACTGCGTCTAATGATCATTAACCACCGTCTGACCCATCATCAGCGTTCCACTGATCACGACAAATCTGATAGATGTTAACAGACAGACATTCAGTAGATTGCAGCGTGCCCCTCTCAGGTTTGGACTGTGTCCCCTATGGCACATACTACTGTGTCAAACCCAAATGGCACATAGACTGTAGGACCTAAATCAGGGAACAGAACATTACACAGTATAAGGGCCTTCTCATTTCCTAGATTTAAGGCATGGGTAGAACAAGGAGGTAAATACTATAACCTACACACTTGAAATCAGAGGAATCATGTTGCCACAATGTTTTAGTTCCCAAAGACAACTGTACGCGACACAGACAACTCTTTAACAGCATACTGTATTGTGTTGGCACAATGCTCGAATTCGGTTTCCATCATCGGGTAAATATTGTGTAACCCAATACAGTACAATACTGGCAATCATAAGCCATCATTACTGCAGAGGTTATACAAAATGCAATGTCTTTGGTTACACATAAATTATTGGGTTTTGTTATTCCGAGCGGACAATTCTTCGAACTGAACAAGACCATTTCCTTGATCACCAGAACGTATTGCACCACAAACGTGTTGGAGCTTTTTCAGTTCCACCCTAAAGAACACCTTTGTATCCAACAAACACACTTTGTGCTGATTGTCAATTAATCATCCAAACTACAACAGCTGAGGATAGAGGAGGTGAGTGAATCAGTATCACTAGGTACGCTGTGTTTACTGCTAATATTATTATTATTATTATTATTATTATTATTATTATTATTAATAATAATACTTTAAATAGATAAATATGTCATTAACCAGGATGAAAGAACCTCACATGGTTGCCATCTCTGGAACAATGCCATGGTGATATTATGGTGATTATTTTTGATTCAATGTCACTTAAAGTGTTCACTCAAAGTCCATATACGTTTAAGGTTTCTCTGATGTACTATATATTGACCATGATAAATGCGAAATCTCTCTATATACAATACTTTGATGTTGTGTATTAAGCACACAACATTTTTATTTTATCTTTATAAATACATTCAATTTCACTTTCCGAATTTAAATAGGATAAAATTCAATATATACTATTATAACGTACAGCTATTACACATCGGCGTTCTTGAGTGAACTGTTTGACCTCATTGTAAACAGTTCAGGAGGGGAGGGGGACCTCCAGGCTGGCAGATGTCTGTCTGTAGTATCTCTTACTTTCTTATTAGAAACATGACCTGATGGGATGAGATGTGGGTGTTTAGATGTGGGTTTGACAGTGTTTAAATGTGGGGGTGATAGTGTTTAGATGTGGGGGTTTGAGAGTGTTTAGACGTGGGGGATGATGACTTAAGGGCTCTGCACACAGCGTGCGATTTCTGTTGCGCATCAACGTTCCATTTTGAAGTTTGAATGGAAGTCTATGAGAACATCGCATTTACCCACACACGGCCCCGATTTTAATCGCACGGCGAACATTCGATTCCATTCATTTTGAATGGGACAAAGCAGTGCGACAAAACTCGCACGCCGTGTGCTTTGTCCCATTCAAAATGAATGGAATCGAATGTTCGCCGTGCGATTAAAATCGGGGCCGTGTGTGGGTAAATGCGATGTTCTCATAGACTTCCATTCAAACTTCAAAATGGAACGTTGACGTGCAACAGAAATCGCACGCTGTGTGCAGAGCCCTTTAGTGTTCCATTAGGCTCATGGAAATCGTATGGCAAAGGGAACAGAGAGGGGGAGAGAGAGAGAGAGAGGGAGAGAGAGGAGAGAGAGAGTGTGAAGGACGGGGCCTGAGGAGAACATCAGCCCAGATAGAACCAGAGCCAGAATATCAGGCCATGCTAAATGTGACGACAGCTGTTGAAACCGGGAACAAGTCGCCAACCAATCCAAATGTTACTCTTGTTGACTCTTATTTGGAAAAATGCTAAACAATTTCAATGTTGCCGGAAATCAATGACACACTCGCTAGTCAAGCCAAAACACTGCAATGCAATGGATTCGGTGAGCAATCCCCACTACTCTACACTAACTAGGTAGTAGTGGGGATTACTCACCGAATCCATTGCACTGGAATATTTTGGCTCGACCAGCGTGTGTGTCATCCAAATTCATCCAAATTATTTCGGAATAAAACTCTGAATGGTCTGTCGGCTGCCGACTTGTTCCCGGTTTCACCAGCTGCTGTCACATATGACAGACAGACAAAAGCCGTAGCTGTTCATGATTGAAGCTGTATTTCTCAGACGTGGGACTCATCCAGGTCCAGGTCGACGGGGGAGAGGGGCAGGAGGAAGCGGCGGGGTGAGGAGTGGCGGGGTGTGCGGCGGGGGGACAGCAGGGGGGCCAGGAGGGGGTTCTCCGTGCCGCTGTCCTCGCTGATGTGGAGCAGCGTGTCGCTGTGCTGCAGGAGGGACGTCGTCTCCTCGTCCTCGGGACTCTCTCGGATCTGGGACGGCCCCGGGTGATGAGCCGGGGTCCCCAGGAATGAAGGGAGGGGGGGAGGCAGCGGAGAGCAGGTGCGCGAGAGGGGCAGCGGAGAGCAGGAGCGAGAGGGGGGAGTCGGGGTGGAGGCGCGAGAGATGGAGGCGGGAGGGGAGAGGCTGCTCCGGAGACCCCACTGTTCTCTCTTCTCCTTGCTGTCGGTGGCCGAAGGCAACTACGGGTAAGGAGTGAAAAGGTCGATATTACAGGTCTTTTGAAATAAAATAAAACATCCATTCAGCACCCCCCCCCCCCCCTCTCTCTCTCTCTCTCTCCCAGTCTTACCAGTGTGTTGGCAGGGCTGTGGAGGTCAGCCGTGACCGTGGCTGAGGTGCCTGAGGCAGGGGACACTGGGGGAGCCGGGCTGGTCTTCTTGCCCTCAGAGGGGGCATCAGTACCGGTAGCGGTGGGGGGCTTCGCTACCGCCCCATGTTGAGTCTCAGTGAAGGTGACCGACCTCTTCTGGTCCCCTTGCGCCGCTGAGGAGAGAGACACAACCACAGTCATCATACTCAGCACAACGCCCCCCTCTAGTGGCCTGCTAACACATCACACCACAGCCAGGGGAGGGGGAGGGAGGGGAAACAGGAGGAGGGGGGGCGGGGGGAGGGGGGCGGGGGGGATGCAAGACAGACATGCAGAGCGCCGCGTCGGGTGAGGTTTCAGAGAGGGGCCGTTACGTTGCAAGGGGAAAGGTAGGCGTCTCACCTTCACAGTCCAATAAAGTTTCTTTATTCGAAACGAGACATAAACAGAACAGAATGAAGAGTCAGTCATTGGGGTTGAGAGGGACAGGGACCATTAAAGGGGGGAGAGACACACATTGGAACAGAGACAGTTGTGTGAATGAGAAGGATCGGTTCATGTCACTTCAAGTCAGCACACAGTGCCAGGAGGAGCTATCAGATTTACAAAGAGCTACAGAGGCCAATGAATTTGAACTTCAGTGTGCTTGATCTGAAGTGGGGGGTAAGTTTGCCTGTACAGACACACATGCTCTCTGACCCACACACAAACACACTCTCTCACTCACTCACTCTCTCACTCTCTCACTCACTCACTCACTCACCCACCCACACACCCACACACCCACACCCACACACGCACGCACACACATGCACATTGTTACCCAATGGTTTGTTCTTAGGCTGGACGCTCCTGCGTGTGGTTGAGAGTCTGGCTCCAGAGCGACTCCGCGGCTCATTCGAGCTCTTTGTAATGGACAGCAGGGGGCGCCGCAACTGCATTGAAAGACGACCCATCACATTAAAACTGCTTATATACACAAAGGTAGTA
>NC_137690.1:63802474-63809974 GCF_963989245.1 Nansenia antarctica | reverse complement strand
TGTGGAACCTGTTTTTCCCTTCTTGCCCACCCAGTCCTCACCTGGTGTTGCCCACTCCTGACATGGTATGGTTGGCTGTGGTTGCCCCCTTGTGGCCTTGGTCACAGCGACTTATCTGGGGGGCTGTCATGGGCCTGAGAAGGGAGGGGGTACAGGGGGGGTGATAAGCTTTATGTAGTATGTAGTATGTGGAAACATCCATTTGAATATATAACAAAACACTATAAATCCTATCGAAATATGAGAGGGGTCTGGGGTCTTCGGGTGTGTTGTGTGTCTGTTTTCCATCTCTGTGGGTCTGACCGTGTGAGGGTCTCGGAGCTGTAGAGCAGGGCCTGCAGGGAGGTGGCCAGGGCGGCGATTGCAGCGATCTCGTCCCGCGCGGCGGAGACAGACTCCATGGACACGGTGTTGCTCTTCAGCTTCTGGAGGAAACACGGCACCAGGGCCTCCAGCACCATCAGCATCTGCAGGCTGCAACACACGCACACGCACACACACACACACAGACACAGACACACACACAGACACAGACACAGACACACACAGACACAGACACACATGCACACACATACACACACACACACACACACACACACACATGCACACACATACACACACACACACACACAGACATACAGATTCACACACGCACATGCACACACACACACACACACACACACACACACACACACACACACACACACACACACACAAAGAAGACAACACGGAGAGAGGACGATTTTTTGGGGGTATTTAGTCGGTTTTTCCAACGGAAAACAGAGCTAGTGGTGACTGGTGATGAAAGCCAGCCCTACCTCCTGAAGGACTCGGGGGCGTAGGCCGTCACTGTCACACACAGCTTAATGGCCTCACTGATGGAGAAGGCCAGGTCCTCGTTGCCATAGCAAAAGTCTGAGGGGGGGAGACACAACATACATCCATAACACCATCTGTCAGACGCAGAGGAAGCACTTTCTACAGTCAGTGAGTCACTGGGTCTCATAGGTGTGTGTGTGTGTGTATCAGTGGCGGCTGGCCGATAGAGGGCGCTGGGGCGCCGCCCCCACCTTCACTTCCTAGTTGCGATAAAAAATAAAATAAAAAGTTTTTATTTTAAATAAACATTGTTTATTCACAAAATGCGGCTGATATTCTGTCGGCGCCTATCAGCATTCATTAAAAATCCTCCAATACAATAAACATTTTTATCTGTGTGTGTGTGTGTGTGTGTGTGTGTGTGTAAAACTCACTGTTAAAATACATAGGGGAGAACGCGGGGCGCCGGTCAATTGCAAGTCTATGCCAGGACGAATACTTTTGGCTTACACGTGAGCTGTAGCAGCGCTCCAATTGGCTGTCTCTATTTCTTGGCCAGGGCGCACAAATGTGCGTCCTCCTGAATCTCCGGTTGTATTGCAGACAATGCATTATGCTGAGGACTCCCGACTTCCGGTTTTCCGGACTTCGGGCTTCCGGAGTATTTTAAATGAACATTCGTAATGTCTGTCTCTGATGTTCATGGTCAATTAAATCAGCCTATTTTGTGCAACTAATAATGTTCCTGCTAATGGGTTAACCAAGCAGCCTCGCACCTAACGTGCAAGCACCTATCTTCGAACTATTCATAGCAATATGCGCGGGGCAAGGCGTACGGGTAAACACGGCTCATGTTCTGTCATCAAAGGTAAGAGTTGGTTTTCTTTAACTCAGCTGATGCATTGTTGTGTTTCTGACATGGTCTGGTTGTGTTACAGACATGGTCTGGTTGTGTTACAGACATGGTCTGGTTGTGTTACAGACATGGTCTGGTTGTGTTACAGACATGGTCTGGTTGTGTTTCTGACATGGTCTGGTTGTGTTACAGACATGGTCTGGTTGTGTTACAGACATGGTCTGGTTGTGTTTCTGACATGGTCTGGTTGTGTTACAGACATGGTCTGGTTGTGTTTCTGACATGGTCTGGTTGTGTTTCTGACATGGTCTGGTTGTGTTTCTGACATGGTCTGGTTGTGTTTCTGACATGGTCTGGTTGTGTTACAGACATGGTCTGGTTGTGTTACAGACATGGTCTGGTTGTGTTACAGACATGGTCTGGTTGTGTTTCTGACATGGTCTGGTTGTGTTTCTGACATGGTCTGGTTGTGTTTCTGACATGGTCTGGTTGTGTTTCTGACATGGTCTGGTTGTGATACAGACATGGTCTGGTTGTGTTTCTGACATGGTCTGGTTGTGATACATCATTGAATGTGTTGACCTGCTGTGATGTGTTGACCACCATCACTCTCCATCATCATCCATCATGTGTCTATGAAATAGATAGTTACTGTACTACTGACTGCAGCATTCATCTCTGCTCATTGATGTAGCCATGTCACACAGACACATAGTACACATATTCATCTGCTACCTTTATTAACCTGAGTGTAGCTGTGAGGCCTGTACTAGCCTTGTTGACTAGACTTCCTCCTTGTCTGACACTGGGTATTGGACCGTACCGACGTCCATAGACCGGTCACTCTTCCACCTCAGTGTCTGTAGTTGACAGGGTAACTTCTCCATGGCCCACACGGTCATTTTAAGGGTGAACGTTGAAATTATACAACGGTTGTAACGCCAGTGCGTGTTCTATGCGCGTGCACGCGCGAAAAAATCATGCACGCGAGAAAAAAAATCGCGCGCTGTGCGCGCGAAAGAGGACCCCCCCGCCACACTGCTGTGCCCCACCCAAAAAAATTTGCACCAGCCGCCACTGGTGTGTATGTGTGTCTGGTGGTGTTTACCCAGCGATCGCAGGGGCTTCTCTGCCTTCACCAGCTCCAGAGCATCCAGGGCATCCGTGGTCTCTCCCTCCAGAGACACCAGCAGGTCAAACAGACACTGGGCAGACACTCCCTTAGACAGCCCTGTACTGGTGCTGGTCTAGGAGAGACACATCGTGAGCTTAGAATGATAAGGTTCTATCTCCGTTTGTAGTTCAGAGATATTAAGCATCAAAGTTGTTACATTCCATTATGTTTTGTGAGATGGAACCTTTGTATTTTATTAATTACTAACTCAAAAATGTCAACATTTTAAAAATAATAACACCACACAGGCATTAATAAACACCTAATGGATCAGATTATGTAAAAAACTAAATGTTGACAAAAATGGAGATAGAACCTTATAATTCTAACGTCACGACATGACAGAAGACGAAGATGAAATCACACAATAATGAGCATACGCACACTTAAAAGAAACCCACGCATTCCACTGCCTCTACCATGTCGGTGAGTGTCAATGAGGGGGGAGGGTCTTACTGTGAACTCCAGCAGTGGTGCCACACTAGCAAACAGCTGCAGGATGAAGGGTTTGCGGTGGAGGACGTAGAACTGCCTGCAGCAGAACTCGATGCCCTGCCTCAGCAGAGGGTTACTCTCATAGTCGGCGTAGGCCTGGAGCGGCGTGGAGGCGGGGAAACAGATTGTCAACAACGATCTCATCAGGAAGGTGGTGATACTTCAACATGAGAGACATTGGTCGCAGCACTTCGGAGTTGCTATTGTGCATAGTCGTTATTATTCACCCGTTATTGTAAGAGGATGCCACATAGTATTTCTTACAATGTATTTGTATCCTACTGATGCATCAACATATCGATATCCACCTCTAGTCATCTGACTCCCTCCCGGACGTACCCACCTGCAGCATAGTGGGCAGGATCCACTGGTACCCACTGAGGGAGAAGAGGTGGTTGAAGTGCACGGCCGTGTTGATGGCAGTGGCGGTGTACTGCCTGAGGAGGGCGCTGTCCTCCGGGTGCAGGAGCAGAGCCCCGTTGAACACGTTCAGGAACAGCATGATCTCGTCCCCCCAGGGGTACTCGCTGGGCATGCCCAGGAACATCTCCTCCAGGAGCTTGATCCACAGGACCTTGTGGAGGGTGTCCAGGCCAAACAGCTCCTTCCCTGGGAAACGGGAATGGGGCGTGAGCAGAGGTTCACTCACAGAGGGGACAGAGAGGACTGTTGTACTCGGATGGCTTGCGAAGACAATTCGAGGGGTAAGATTATTCAATCACGACAGGGGGGCTTAAAGGTCACGATCTATTACACACCCATACCATGAACCGTAATCAAATATAATGTGATGCGGTGGTGACTAATCTCCAACATGTTTTCAGACAATAGACCTCAATGTTGTGGTCACTCCCCCCCCCCCCCCCCCCCCCCCCCCCCCCCCCCCCCTCCGTCCTACCCTGTGGCTCGTTGAACAAGGAGAACTCAGCGTCGATGGCCGTCCGAGGGAAAGAGGGCAGACGTAACAAGTCCTCCTGAAGCAGGGAGACGTGGGATTGCTTGTGTGCCGCCGGCATGTTCTGAGTGAGGGAGATGAGGAAGAGGACGCGACCCACCTCCTCCAGCTTGCGAGAAAACACCTGTGGGAGGGAGAGGAAGGCTCTGAGAACACACCAGGGATTCAGACAGACATATGCCTTTTGTTCTTGATGATCACAGCCAAACTGAGAACTGAGAGATTTCAACTTGAGATGACTCCCATGCCACTAGTGTATCAAACCCAATCACACACGTGCACACACACACGTGCACGCACACACGCACACCCACGCGGCGCGCACACACACACACACACACACACACACACACACACACACACACACACACACCTGTTTCTGAATGAGCTCCTGGCCTTTCTCTGGAAGCATGTGCACCAGGTTGAGTTGGGGAGAGACAGACCTCCGGAATGGATAGATATCCCGTACATACGTCTATAGGAGAGACAGTAGATCATCACTGTATGTAGCGTAGGGTTAGCTCTTACAGCACATAGAGTCATAAACATTTTGACCACGCTATTCGGCTCCACACTCTCAAAAGACCAACCTTGGAGTAGTGTATGAGATTCCAGCGCTTGTCCATGAGGAAATAGTGTGCCGACCGAGCCTCAGGAATGTTGAAGAATTCCAGACACTCCTGTGAAGAAAAGGGAGCAAGGTGCCAACTCATTAGGCTAACATGCTAACTCTCACATTATCCACCAGTGCTGGTTCACCTCTGGTGAGGAGGTGGCTTACCTTGAGCAAGGCCTCAAACTGAGTGTCCTCATGTACAGGCAGCTGGGTGGGAATATCACACTCATTCTGACCGTGCACAACCAGCGTCTTGGTTCCTGCAAAACCCATACATAGAGTGTTACTATCCACATGAAACAGTCAACAAAACAAAGAGGATAATACGTGAGCTTAGAATGATACGGTTCTATCTCCGTTTAGGGTAGTTCAGAGATATTGAGCGTCAAAGTTTTTACATTCCATTATGTTTTGTGAGATGGAACCTTTGTATTTTATTAATTACTAACTCAAAAATGTCAACATTTTAAAAATAACACCACACAGGCATTAATAAACACCTACCGTAATAATCATTAATAAACATAATGAATCAGATTATGTAAAAAACTCAATTTTGACAAAAATGGAGATAGAACCTTATAATTCTAACGTCACGAATAGTCTTTAGTCAGTGTTCATAATGGGGGTTCCCCAGTGAGTATCAAACGCCCCTACGGTTTCCCAACAGCACAATGTGTTCAGACAATAAAGCTTGAATGAATGTCAACGTACCTGGCATGGAGGCAGTGACGAGCAGCTTGACCTCACACTGCTCCTTCTTCATGGTCTGTTTGAGGTCCTTGAAGAAGAGGCCCTCCACGTAACCCACCACCTCCCACAGGAAGGTCAGAGTGGCTGAGATCGCGTCCATGCCCCACTCACACGGTGTCCTGACAAAGTACATGATCAGACCCACCTGAGAGAGAGAGAGAGAGAGAGAGAGAGAGAGAGAGAGAGAGAGAGAGAGAGAGAGAGAGAACAAAATGCATGCATAAAGATTGTCTTCAGATCGTCAAGTTGATAGTTGATGACCGATTCTTCCAAGTCTCACCAGGTAGTTAAAGAGGATGTGAGAGGTCTGGGCTGGTAGATCCCCAATGTTGAGCAACAACTTCCTCAGCATGTACATCAGCTCATCCTGAGACAACCAGGTTAGAGGTTAGAGGAATTCAACCCAAACTCAACAGCAAATACACAAAATGGCCATCTGCCTTGAGCTATTCTGAGGGTTGAACGGAATGTTCTGGAAGACAGGGCAGTGAGTCGTCTGTCGGACAGACCGTTCCTCTACCTGTCTGTTGCTGACGGTGAGTTTCTCCAGGAAGTGTCTGAGCACCAAGGCCGGGTCCTCAATCAAGCAGTTCCACAGAATCTGCTGGGCTACTGCACTTACTGAAGGATCATGGGAAAGTGAGTTTCATGGGAAAGTCAGGGCAGGATGAACCATTGCCTACTACTACTACTACTACTACTACTACTACTACTACTACTACTACTACTACTACTACTACTACTACTACTACTACTACTACCTACTACACATGACTTTTGGGGAACCTTAGTATTACAGTTGACCTACAGTAGAGTAGAACAGTGCATGTATGGGACTGTATGTGAGTATTCGTTTACGGTCGTCGAGGAGCAGCCCTTACCCGCCACACCGTCCTCACGCACCTCCCCGTCCTCCATGAGGTGCACTATGGGTAAGACGGCAGCGCAGATGCACGCCGGGAAGACCGCCTGAGGGGGCTGCAGCATGTGATGAGTGGGCGTGTGCTCAGTGGTATTCTCCTCGTCTGGAGGGAGCGAACGACAGACATCCGACATGTATAACCTGCATCTCCGTTTCATTTAGGCTTACCACTTGACGTTAGAATTATAAGCTTCTATCTCCATTTTTGTCAAAATTTAGTTTTTTACATAATCTGATCTATTAGGTGTTTATTAATGTGTGGTGTTATTTTTAAAATGTTGATTTTTTTGTTTGTTAGTAATTAATAAAATACAAAGGTTCCATCTCACAAAACATAATGGAATGTAAAAACTTTGACGCTCAATATCTCTGAACTGCCCTAAACGGAGATAGAACCGTATACTTCTAAGCTCACGACTTGTCAAAGCCTATCAATGACAGCACACAATCATCTTTTGTGAAAATAATACATACATGTACAAAGGTTCCCGTGCATCCTATTTGTGTGAAGATATCCTGTTATCTCGTTGTCATTGGGTATGCCTGTTGAATGTACTGCATGTGTGAACTTGAGTGAGTGGGACAGGGGGGGGGGGGGGGGGGGGTTTCGTACCTTCAGCACTGACCACGGAGCGGACCGACCACACGGAGCCCCTGCGGAAGGAGTAGTTCCGGTGGGAGTTACTGGAGGCGCAGGACGGACTGACGGACAGGCGGCGCGACGCCAGGTTGACCACCTCTTCTGCTGGCAGGGAGGGAGATTGTCTCAACGTGAGGAAATGAGCACGGTGTGAAAGAACTAAAGCATGTTGGTGCCCAAAGGGGCTGAGGTCTAATCTAGCGTTCTACAACTATCAAGCGTTTTTACAATGGCCTCTCGTTCAACCCATTCGCACACGCATTCGCACAC
>NC_137690.1:63742474-63787474 GCF_963989245.1 Nansenia antarctica | reverse complement strand
CGGGGACGGGGGGTTCAGAGGCACAAAATCATAAGCACAGATGAGAAGCAAAAATCAAAGGGATTTGGGGGGTTGGAATAACTATACATGCAAGTGACTAGCGGCCTGATAGAATCTAGGACCTGATCTGTCAGTCAAAGTCAGTAGAAGTCTCTAGAAGCCTTTTAGGAGGTTGTTTGTGCATACATGTCAGAGCAGGTGATCTCAGGAAAAAAAAGCATTGGTCTAATTTTCGGAGCTTGTCAGGCGAGATTGTCGCCTCCGATAGAGAGCGTGAGGGGTGCAGGAATGGTAGCAGTGTCTTAAAGAATGGTTCTGATCGGGGGGGGGGGCAGTTTTATTATTTATATCGTAGTGTATCTACCGATGTTTCGTTTTTTCGCCCTCCTGGACCTCTCACTTCCGTACTCTGCAAGAGAAGAGATGTGGGGACAGGTTGATGGTCAAGGCCAGCACAAACATGTACGCGCAGGAAAGGACACGGCACCCCCCACCTCAGACGTAGGTGATCGCACAGACACACACACACACACACACACAGACAGACCCACACGCAGACACATACACACACAGACGCTACATACTAACTTAAAAAGGGGTGTCCAGTGCGCTTTCATTATCAAAGCACTCATCTGTTCAGTCACTTGCCAATTATTGCCATTCGATTGGAGTAAAGTAACTCACGTTCATGGATTGTCACTCAAAAGAAAAAATCGAGATTCATAACACGCTATGTTTTTGTTCCGTTGCCATAAAGCCATCAGATAGAGATGGGATGAGCACACAGGGTCTGATTGGCAAGTGTACAGAATGGATGAGTGAGTAAGGGGAGGGGGGGGTTGCTTGTTTAGATGGATGAGAGGAGGACAGAAGGAGGAGAGTGACAGAGGTATTCAGGAGAGGCCAGACATGGAAGTGGAGGGAAGGGAGACAGGCACACAAACAGAGAGAGAGAGAGAGCTCTGGGATGCAGAGAGCCATACAGAGTCAGCCATGTGGAGCATAGTGATCATGATAACAACGTTTAGCCCTCTCAGTTATTCCCTATTGTTTTATTTATTTTGTTAAATAATTATTTCTACTAATTTATGTTGATTTATTTTCATCTTATTAGATGTATTTGTTCTTGACATAGTTATGTACTTGCCATGTTATGTAGGTGGTGCTATACAAAGGTGCTATACAAATAAAGCTGTTTATTATTCTATTATTATTATTATTATTGTTATTATTGTTATTGTTATTATTATTATTATTATTATTATTATCATCATCATCATCATCATCATCGGTTATGCTCTAACCCTCTAACCCTAACCCTGATGTAAACCGCCCTTACCCTAAATCTAAACCCTAACCCTAATACATATCACACAGAGACACAACAATAAACTTACCTCTGATAACAAATGATGTCTGTGATATCTCAAACAAGCTCTGTGAGAGGTGAATAGCGCCATATCAGTGGTAGAGGATTGCATAGCCTAGCGTGATTTATCCAATACCAATCCGATAATGTCGGAGTGGTGTGTGAAGCTGTGTGTGTGCATGTGTGATTGGCTGTTGCTCCAGCAACACACACACACTGTACACACACCTCACACACACTTACTATCTGTGATGGGCTCCATACAGAAGCCCAGAAGTGCATGCAGGAAATCCACGATGTTGTTGAGCGAGTCCTTGTTGACATACTCCCTCATGGTCTGACGGAACTGCACTTTGTCCCGCTTATACAGGTTGGTCAGGCAATTCTGGGCCTGCGGGCGAGGGGAAACAGGAGAGTCAAGAAGAAGAATGTCTCAGATAAAACAAAACTGTATAAAAAAAGATGATGCCAGATTTAAAAAAAAGACTATACCAATCTCAACTACAGCCAAATGCAAGGTGTGGGTTGAACAGGAGTTGCTAGACTCCCCAAAAAGTTATTTTTTCTGAGTGGGGCAGTCCCACTCATATTTTTCATTTTATTGATAGGTACAGTTGAGATTTAGACAGGAAGGATGGGTGAGAGAGAGAGGAGGGATGACATGCAGGATATGTCCCCGGCCGGAATCGAACCTGGGACCCTGCGGTTACATGGTCGACGCTCAACCCACTACGCCACCTAAGCGCCCTGTCTGTGGCGTTTTTTGAGTTGACCGACGCCTGTTAAACCCACACAGGGTATATGGAGCTGATGGTGTGGAAGTGTGTGGATGAGATGGCAGCGGAGGCCCCTGGAGTCTAACCTGCATTCTCAGACGGTCCCCAGAGAGGCCTCGGTGGCCCTCCCCACAGCCGTACGCACAGCCTAGGGACTTGACTATCTTGATGAGCATGGTGAGGGCCAGTCTGTGGGCACTCAGGGAAGAGCCTTCCTCCTGGCGGTGTGGAAAAGAGGCAGCAATGGGAAAGACACGGAAAGACAGGAATTTTTCATGACGATGTACAACGCCGATGTCCGATTGTCATCGTACGTAACATACATGACATACCTCTCAACAGCCACACGCGACTTCATTACGAAACATAACGTTAAGAAACATAACGACATACTGTGCCCACCTTGCTATCTTTGTTGTCCTTGTTGTTCTTGATATCGTCCTTGCTTCCTCTTCCACTCCCCCCTCCGCTTCCTCCTCCCCCTCCTCCTCCTCCTCCACCTCCTCCCCCTCCATCTCCCCCTCCCCCTCCTCCTCCTCCCCCTGGCGCTGCACCGGTGCCTCCGGACACACCCCCTTGCGCCCCACCCACCCCCTGATTGCCCCCCTCTTTGGCGGGCCGAGCCTCGTCGTTCTCCTTGTCGTCGGCCTTGGAGAGCTTCTTGCCCATGCCGGGGACCACCCCCAGCTGCAGCAGGCAGTCGATGATGTTGAGGGACACGTCGCAGATCCGGGAGCTGATGTCATGGTTCAACACGGCGGACAGCGCCCGCAGGACGGCCTGGTGGGGCAGAGGGCTCAACCGTCAACAGTCGGTACAGAGTCAATGAGTCCATAACATCAATACACAGTCATTTTGCTGTACATGCCTGTGCTACATGACTAGTTGTAATGTATCATTTTGCATTTCATCATAATTTTTTAACTATTGATTCCACTGTAGTACGACTGGTTCCGATGTAGTATGACTACCATTACTTTATTATTACCTACTTTACTTATTCTACTTTACTCTATTATTGTGATGTTGTATCTTGCTGTATTGCCAATGTTGAAGAACCTAAACAAAATCATTTTACTCTTGTGTACTTGTACAGTGGGGTGTAATAAAAGCAATTCTGAATCTGATTCTGATTCTACTACATCATCTGACAATAGTAGCTTCTGTGCTCATTCATTTGTCCCCCAAGTAGTACAGACAGAACCACTGTCAATAAAGTCATGAGATGGTACCGTACTGTTAGTAGAGAACCCTTGAGCAGTACTCACAGTGAGGTCCAGCATGCCGTTCTTCAGGATGAAGTTGTTGGTGCCCTCGATGTTGTCGCCCTCCTCCAGACAGGAGTAGTTGATGCAGGAGTCTGTGAGGCTGCGGGGGAGGTTGGCACAGGCCAGCGGCTCGTTGGGCATCTCTGGAATGGGCACGGGGTTGCACAGCTTCTTCATGTGCTCCGTGAAGAAGTCGGCGTAGCCCACGTTGAACGAGGCCACGGTGGTGTTGAACGTTGCCATGGTGATGGTGGAGATCTGGGAGCGCACTATGGGAGGGAGAGGAGAATTACTTAGTCTTTCTGCATTGTGCTTTGAGAGAGAATGAAGCCTGCCCAGTGGTGTCTCCTTTGACAGTGTTGTCTTTTGTTGATGTGATTGTAATATGAATATGTGACAGCAGCTGGTGAAACCAGGAACAAGTCGCCAACCGCCGGACTGTTTAGAGTTTTATTCAGAAAAATGTAAATACATGTCAACGTTGATGAAAATCAATGACACACTCGCTAGTCAAGCCAAAACATTGCAATGCAATGGATTCAGTGAGTAATCCCCACTACTACCTAGTTAGCATAATCCAATGGCATTGCAATAGTTTGGCTTGACTAGCGACTAGCGAGTGTGACATTGATTTTCAACAACGTTGAAATGATTTTACATTTTCAAGAATAAAAGTCAGAACACTTGTTCCTGGTTTCACCAGCTGCTGTCCCATATGTATGTATCATATGAACCTGAGTGAGACAATTTGACCCTTTGAGACAATCAACTATTGCTTTCTAACTGACTGGGTGTTCAGTGCGCTCCTACCCTCTTTCACAGTGTTGTCACTGTGGCTGTTGGAGTGGTCCGGCATGTCTCTGAGCAGGGAATGATGGGAGTGGGAGTGTTTGGCACTCAGGCTATCTGCATCAGCAGTCATGTCGGTACTCCCTCTCCGTGTGAACTTGCCTAAAACACACACATCCAAATATCTCTCTCTTTTTGGTTGAAACACACACTTCTTCAGCAGACCACCACATATCCACTCCATTCACATTCCCTTGTACAACCCACTAGGCAACACACACACACACACACACACACACACATACACATACACACGCACACACACACACACACACACACACACACACACACACACACACACACACACTGCAACAGCACCTTGCAACAGCACCTTGCTCAATTGCTAAAATTAAATTGAGGTTAATGAGCTGACCGAATTCAGTTCTTGACAGACTGGATGAGTACCTCCTCTGACTCACCTAAATGAGAGTCAGGGGGATCGGGCCGGGAGGACTGTGGTGGAAAACTGTGGCGGAAAGCTCACACTGACAACATATCCAGTACCCTGTCATCATCACCTTGTTTACATGCCACCTGCACAACATACACTTCCTTTACCTGTGTATATACTGTACATTTATATTGAAATATGTGACACGGTGAAAAGGTCCGCATGCCGGTTTGAGGTGTACCAACATTCAAATAAGCATGTATTCTTCAACTATTTTCAATGTATGACACATCATTTGAAAGCTTAAAATCTGCACTTTCATAATCTGTAAAAAGAAAATGGAAAATGATCTTGCCCTACTTGAGTACTTTTTCACCAGACCCATTTCACATACACCGTATCCATATATACTTGATACTACAGTAGATCTAGGTGAAGATACAGTAGAACACAAGTGTTGGCTGTACCCATGATGGTAGCCTGCCAGCCCCCCCGGTCCAGCGCACGCCGGTCGTCCCCCAGACCGGAGAAGCTGCTGAAGGAGAAGGTGCTGCGGGTGGGTGATACGTCCAGGTGGTCTTCGTGCAGCAAGAAGGGCACGCCCATACGCCGCTGACGCTTCTTCCCCGTGTGGTGGAACGGAATGGAGCCCTTCCTCTCTCGGTCTTCACGACGGTTCTTAAACTACCACAGGCGGGGGTTGGGAGAGAGAGAGAGAGAGAGAGAGAGAGAGAGAGAGAGAGGGTTGGATGTTTAGAGGTGAGATGTGAACCAGGTACACCTCACTGATGAGTCAGTCTAGAACCAATACGGCAGTGCTTTGGTCCCTACTGGGTCTCTCAGGCCAATTCTCAGACTTGTGGAGACGGGGGGGTTTCCACACGCTCCTCCTCCTCCTCCTCCTCCTCACCTTTTTGAAGATATTCATTCCTAGGTCGGAAGAGAGGTCAGGTACTGCCGACCGACGGAGGTTGGTCAGGGACACCTTGGCGAAGGTCTCCGAGCTCAGGGACTTGCCCTCCTCGTTGCACTTCAGACTCATGTCCTACACGGTCGACACGGCACAGGAAAGGGAGGGACAAAGTCACTCGGATACACACTCAAACACAAACAGTCTCGGAGTAAACGGAGGCCTTCTTGTTCGTTCACACACTAAAGACGGCATCACCTTGAGAAACCCCGGTCCCCTTTCTAACATTGAAAGAAATACTGAAAAAAAAAACTGATGCAGTTTCCATGGCAACACCCGTACCTGTGTCTTATGGGTGTTGACTAGGGAGGGGGCGGCGGCCACCATGGAGCTGCTGCGGGGGCGTGGCAGGGGCGTGACCAGGGGCTCCGAGGGGCGCTCCGGCCTCTCTTCCAGGATCTGCCGCAGTCGCTGCAGGTAGAACATGAGAGCCCAGTGAACGCCCTCCTCCGTCCAATGGGGCTGCAGCAGACAGCGCAGTACCGCCACGTCAAAGTAGGTGGCGTAGCGAGCTCGCTGGGCCAGGGACACAGGGATGCCAGCAGGGGCTGATGTCCTGAGGGAGGGAGGGAGGGAGGGAGGGAGGGAAGTTGGGAGGAAGGGAGGGAGAGAGTTACTGATGATTGGATTGTTAAATGAAGTGCGGGATTTTCACTGTTCATTCATAGCTCCTGATGTAGGTCATAATATAAGAAAATAGGACACACATTTGAATATCAGATGCAAAACAAGGGGCTTTTTTGTTGTTGTTGTATCTAGGTAAATTCCGACTGCGTGCGTGCTGCGTCTATGTATGTGTGCGTGCGCGTGTGTGTGTGTGTGTGTGTGTGTGTGTGTGTGTGTGTGTGTGCGTGCGTGTGTGTGTGTGTGTGCATGTGTGTACTGTTGAACCGTATGCATGAGTCAGCTTGAACTATGCATCCGGTCCATCTGCCATTGAGGGAATCATAATACATCCAGAAGGATAATATGGTAAACAAGCATGTGTTCAGAGGCTGAGGCTGAGCCTACGTGAGACCACTATAAATAAGCCTTTAGCTCAGAAGCGGAAAAAAAAAAATGAAGGTCACTGGCTGCTGGATGCCCCGGCAGAGGAGACACTGTACAGAGCACACCGCCGCAGCCTCTTTAAAGAGGAGAGATTTGTACTGAGAAGAGGGGGGGGGGGGGGGGGGGGGGGGGGAGGAGGTGGAGGGGGAAAGCATTTCATCTTGACTGTACTATTAAACGGGGCTCTCAGAGTCAGGTCAATATTCTGGAGGGATCAATGGCAGAGAACAGAGAACAGAATGAAGCCAGGCTGTATCGCGTTTCAGCGTCTAGCCGGCTCCGCTGCTGCTGCTGCTGCTGCCGGCCCTGCACTCGGCGATCCGTGTTGTGACAGGTTGCCGTGGTGACCGAGTGACGTCACCTCGCCCTGGGAGGGAGAACAACTGGCCCCGGCTCCCCCCCCCCCCCCCCCGCCACCCCGGTCTCCGTGCAAAGCTGCAGAAGGGGGGTTGCCATGGAAACTGCATCAGCATCGCATCAACGGGCTATGATTGGGAGTTTACTGGGGTCTCGTCACAGAGATGCTGCTGAGATGCTGCTGCAGAGTTGTGCAAGACATACAGATGTAATATATATATATATAAGGGTGCTTAAACATTCCAGCTAAAGGAGGCTCTGCCTGCCACCTCTGGTCTCCCAGCAGGAATCAACACACACAAAACCATTTAGTTATGATGCATCCCTGTCCACAATATCATTGTATTACCTGAATCATTTATCATTATAAGTAATACACCTTAGTAAGGCACCTTACCTCACATTATGATACCATATTGAAATGACTGATTATTTGTCCTTGCCAGTGCTATTATTTATATGGACAAAGTAGTATAAAGTCTAATAATTGTTGATAAATAATCAAATTCCCTTTGTAAGCACTCTTGGTCTTGTTTAATGTGCTTACTCTCTTGGCAAAAGATACTGTATGTAAAAAAAAGAAATTGTGCTAGTTTTGCATGTATTTATTATTGTTATTTATTTATTTTGTTTATCCTGGGATAGTTACTGATACAGTCACTGTATTTTCCTTGTAATATATCTATTAGGCTTGTTTGTCCTAAAATGCCTGAAATGTTTACATGTTTGCTGTTTGTTTTGTGTACCTGAGCGATTTTTTTTTTACAAAAATACAAAAATGTCACACAAGAAAGCAACAGACAACAGGCAGCATCATGCAGCATCAAGACTCCTGTCCTTTCAGAAGCACTTCACTCAACACCCTCCCTGAGCTCAACACCCTCCCTCAGCTCTAGCTCCTGACTCATTAGAGCACTCACCAGGGGATACACACACACACACACACACACACACACACACACACTCCCTCACAGTGGTTAGAAGTCCCTCCGAGGTGGCATAACCATGAGTCAATACAACAAGGACGTAGGAGTCACCGTTCTGTGAAGCAAGGCAATCCATCTCTGTTTGTTGAGCGCGCACACAGAACCACTCGTCATGTGGGGGTGAGCACACTGGCCGCACAGCCCTGTGATAACGCACATTAAGCTGTTCGAAGGGATATGCATGCACAGAGATCTAAGAGATTGCTGCTGTGTCGAAGGGAAGGGGGATGGAGCTTATTTTGATTCATGGCTGAATTATCCTCACGTGAGGACTGTGAGAAGCGGTGGTGAATATCTATTAGAGAGTAGGGTGGGATGAAGGATAGATTTAGTATATCTCTCACTGCACCCAGTGCCATTTAGAAGGTCCCACTTCAAATCAACCTATTGTCATGAATGCACCACTGCATGGGATTTATCTCATTCGGAGCCCATATTTACCGTAATAACTGGTACCATAAAACTGGTGCATGGTAATATGCAGGGATCATTTGTGTACGCGTACTGTACCATTCACTGGAAGCGGGCCAACTACATTAAACCCAAATCACTGTCTCCAAAAGCAGGCACAGATTGGGCATTGGGTCCGAGGGTCAAGCTGGGCGATGCCTGTCCGTATTGTGCCAGGGCAGCCTTTGGCCAAGTACGGTACGGAGACTGCCAGCATCAGACATTTGACATTACTTCAGCATAATTACCCTGGTAACAGGGGGGAATATCACAGCGGCATCGGGGGTGAGCACAGGAAGATGTGTGTCTGGTAAGCATAACATCGTAGCAGAGAACTGCTGTTCCTCACCACGGAACACACAGGGGGGGGACCGGAACTATTCAAATGCGTCTCTTTCCTTGTGAACTGAACCGCGCTGAGCTGAGCGGTGCCGAGGCAGATGATGCTACAGGGTACAGTCAGAGCTGTGGAGATGAAATGCTGTACAGGTTTGTACGTTCCCCATTACTGGGTCACGTAAACGTGGGTCTATGCTGCTGAATTTACAAGAACACAATAAACCTTCTTCAGCCTGCGTTCGTGATTCTGGGCATGAGAAATTGTAATCATGTTTCTCCAACAGTTCACGTTGCACGTGTCTGTTTTTATATATATGTACTCCTTGTGTGTGTGTGTGTGTGTGCATGTGTGTGTGCATGTGTGTGCGTGTGTGTGCATGTGTGTATGATTATTCACTACATACTTCTTCTTGGAGACCCCTTTGACCACCGGGGGCTGTTGTGAGGGGCCACCTCTTTCCACTGAGTTGCCGCGGCGACAGCTCTGCTCTCCAGCCCCGGGGGAGGAGGAGTCCGATTGGGCGGCTTCACAGACCACCTGGAAACCCTGCAGATGGAGCATAATGAGCGGGGCCAGTCTAAAAGGCTCAGAGCTTCTGTTCTGACCAATCATATGTTTATGCTTAGGGGGGTCGTAACCTTGGCGAACAGTGCTCACACTAGCGGAAGGGAAGCGGGTAATGATATTAGTAAGGACCCAGAGGGAGGGGAGGGGGAGGGGCAGCCGTGTGTGACTATAGCCTGAACACTCACCATGGGGCCTGGGTTGCCAGATCCACAGGGACTGCATTGGTTGTTGACTGGGGAGTTCCTTTTGGCTGGAGGCGACAAGGGAGGCTGACTGCAAGCTGTTTTGTATATTGACTGTTCATTAAAGCGACGGTATATGACACAAAGCGTTCTATAATCAGTGATTGTGTATCCTTTTTGGGTCATTTTTGGGTCATCTCACCTGTCACCACGTTTCGCACAGGCTTGATGAGAGCAGAGAAGGCGGGGACATCTGGTCGCCTATGCTCCCACATCGGCTGCCATATGACAAGACCACTAGCCAATCGAAAGGTCAGGTCAGACTCCTAGAGGACAATTTGCGCGTGTTAGTGTTCTGTGAGGGGTAAAAAGCCACTTTAACACCAAGCTTGTGGGAGATCAGTCAATTGGGCACAGAAAATCAAGAACGACACAATTGTTCCCAGTTTTAAGCAGATTATTTAAAAAAAAAAAGCATACATAAATAAAACGAAATCCTTTAACCTACAACCTTTAGCTGACGGCACATCATCGACCGTTCAGCGGACAATAATCAGCATGTGGTTTCAGCTCATCGGATCGGGATCGACACATGTATCATTCTTGTAGCATACGCATGCACGACATGAACACTGGCCTTCGGGGCTCAGTGAGGAACCACAACAATCCCTTGTGAGTACAGAAACCAAACCCTGCCATCTGCACACAGATCAATAGGCACTAGTGGGACATGGGGGGAGCGGGGGGAGGGGGGGAGGGGTAGTGGTGCTATGGGGAACCTTGATGCGGTGGATGAGGGGGGCGAAGAGGAAGACGAAGAGCTCCACGGTGGCCATGCTCTTGTAGAACAGCTTGGTGCGAGCGTGTTCGTCCTCCTCCAGGGAGCCGCTGTGGCGTTGTCCGGAGCCCATGCCGGAGCCAGGCCCCCCCGGTGAGCCCTGGTTGCCCAGGGGCTGGAGGAAGGCACTGCTGCTGCTGCCCCCCGACCAACCCTGCCCCAGGCTGGGCTCGTGGTTACACTCCTGGGCCGCCTCCAGCAGCATCCAGTGGAGGGTGTGCAGCAACTTGGTCTCGGCGACGCCGAGCTTGTCCTGGTGGCCTGTCAGGGGGGAAGGGTTTAAAGGTTATGTTTGATTGATAGCGAAAGATGCAAGTGATTAGTGCGTGTCTGTGTGTGTGTGTGTGTGTGTGTGTGTGTGTGACATTGGATGCTGATGGAGGTAGAAATGAGAGAACAGGCTCATTGTAATGCATTGAATGGAATGAGGAATGGTATTACATCTTCTACCTCCACCAGCCTCCCCTGGTGTGTGTGTGTGTGTGTGTGTGTGTGTGTGTGTGTGTGTGTGTGTGTGTGTGTTTGTGTGTACATGTGTGTGTGTGTGTGTACATGTATATGTGTGTGTACGTGTGTGCGCGTGTGTGCGTGTGAACGTGTGTCCTTACCAAGCTTGTTCCTGTTGGAAAGTAGGATGGAGGTGCAGTGGAGCACATGGGGCAGGGCAGCTTGGACCAGCTCCCACCGTGAGATGCTTTGAATGGCCTCCGACAGGGAAGGGGAGAGCCCATGCAGCTTGTTCTCCACCAGAACACGCTCAAAGGACTGGGAAAGAGCAGCAAAGAGCTCTGAGCTGAGAATCTTAAACTTCATTGTTCAACTGTTTGAGTGCCTTTGGGAAGTTTTATTTAAGTAGGTCTATCAAAGGGGTCATAATCTATGAGATAAACTGTACATTATGAAGATGAGTTTCATACATGTTTTGTCCTAAGCTTCAGAATAAAGCTCCAACTGGGCCAAATGCAATTGAATGCTCCCCTAATTCGCAGGTGCGTAAAGTGGAACAGATTATACTGAGCGAGAAGGGAGCGATTATTCACTTTAATCACATCAATGGCATTATGAAAATGACTTACCACACAAGATGCCTCATACTGTTTACCCAACTTCGGCCTTAGAAACGCGCTGTAACCGTAAGCACACAAGGCAGAATTCAGTTTGCATGATTGTGACAATACTGTATGGCTACCATGACCGCATTTTTCGCAAATGTTAGACCTTGATCACACATCATCGTAATTGTTTTGCCTCGGTACAACATTGGACATAATGTCAGACATGCACACCAGATGATATGACACGTTCACCTTTTTCTGATCATGTTTTCCAGGTGTGACATCATGACATACTTTAAACCATCATCTTTATTATAGGCTATTCGAAAACGTCTTATGTTTTCCTGTTCCAAGTTCTTTCCTATTTTGTTCAACGAATATTATCAACGAATGGCCAAACTGACGCATGATGACAGCTCTGTGCACGGAATGAATAAGATAATTGAAACACATGTTTGACACTGATATAAGACAACATGCTTGTCATGTCGGATGCATCATCAGACATATTATATATTCATTTATAGAGGAGCGAGTTGCCTTGTACTGATAACAGTACATGTTGTCACTGCCTATATTCTCGACAGCGGCAAACACCTGTTCATCAATGTCTCACACCACTAACCTGGTCTGCCTCCATAAGAAGGTCTGGACGGGGAACGGTATTCCCTTGCCGCACTCTTGGTCAGTGTCGTCCAGGCTTTTCCTTTTCACCATCTTGATCGACTTATAGTCCCGGAGCAGACACCAGGTCCACTGAGTCTATATCCAGGTGATGTGATCAGCCTCGTTCACGACATGGTTATATTCGGTTCGGGTAAAATGGCTGCAAGTGTCGGCGGCGGAGGGAGCGCTCTGGTTTCAGCACCACCACCCTCGGAACAGCGGCAGGGAACGGCAGCAGGGTAATTCATCAGGAGCGGACAGCAGCCGAGTTTAAAGACGCAGTACGATGACTTCACGAAACAGATGTTTCCCTTTGACAGCATCAGGTCTGGTTCATAGCCTGCAGCAACAAACAGTTGCTTAAACGACACTGAAACCCCCCCAAAATGAACAAAATACAAATACAACACATATGAAGGCTCAACTATTTCTCCTTATCCTCATTGAGGTATAATCCCCCCTTGAATTACATCAACAGGTTGTTTAATTATACCTTGAAATCCCAGTCGCTGTTTAGAATACATTAGGCTACATGTCATGGTATGAAAGGAAAACAAATAAGGTTAAATTCATAATCTGTGTAGTACGCTTTGATCACAGAATTGATATCCTGGGCCCTTGTCTGCATCATGTGGCGTGTAATCTACAAACAATCACATTTTACTAAAAAAAAGTATTGCTCCAAAAGGTTATATTTTTATATATGCGTTTAATAATAACCTAGTGGTTGTTGTTTTGGGGGAAATGCCCAAAAAGCAAGTCATAACAGTGTTTTTATTTCATTTATTTTCTTTATTTCTGTTGTTATTATTCTGTAGGAGCATTTGACATCAGTATTATTTTTTCAAACATTGGAAAGTGTGCACGTCTACATGGTCTTTTAAATACACTTACACAAGCAAGGATTGGGGTTCAGGAAGGCAAGAGTACATAAAAACACTGAGGGGTAACCAACATCAGGGAATTCAGAGGGGGGAATATCACAAATGGTGACAGAAAAAAAATGCTAGAATTATTGAACAGGTGCAATTGAGAATAACTTCCTCTTTTGTTTCCTTTCACAACATCCCTTTAGCTTGTTTTCCTATAAAGTATGATCAAAATGATCCCACTAGAACAATGTCACAGTGTACTCAATAGCTGCTCATTTAATGGAATGTTTAAATACGGTATAAAGCTTGAGTCTTTCCACTTAGTTACGCAAGTGATGGCAGGTCCTTTGCTCATTCAAGGCCCATGTTCTATGTACTCTAAAAGCAGGAGAAAGGGTTAATTTGCAAATGAAGCAGTCTGTTACGAGGCAGGTATGGACTGTGTGCACTGACGATAGTTAGCCCCTATAGCTACTGATTCTTACACTACAGACCTTTTATCTACAGTATGTCCGGGATCGCTCTGTATATGTTCATTGGCTTTTGCCATGCCAGCTCAATAGCTCACATTATATGGTAATCACAGAACAATGTAGATTTAATGCTCACATCACTAGATGTGATCACAGAAAAGCAGCCCGACGGTTTGTGAAAAAAGATCTATTGGAAAGCTAGCACTTTTAACTCGACATTACTGTGACGGTTATCAACAGTGAGCGAAGTCAGTGCGGCCACAGGGAATCCACATCAATGTAACATTATTTTTCACTCTTAATGATAATAAAAAAAGAAGCAAAAACAAGTTTGTCCAATAGCTCAGCACATAACATCAGGCAATCATATGGTCAAAACTAAATAAAATAAAAGACCCAATTTTTTTGCAAATGAATTGAAACATTCTCCATAATAACAGCCATTGCTTGCAGTTACAGTTACAACTCACTGTAGGTTACTTCTCTTTCACAAATGTAACATTGCCAAATGTCTACACAAACATATAGGCCTACCTTGCATACAGAATCATATGTGGTGAGGGAAGCCTGTATTACTTATTTTCACACTTAAGTCACTGTACAGTCTTGAAATGGATATTGCCCTCTCAAGCACATGATCGTCGCTATCACTGAAGCTATTTCAGTGCCTTAGCACTTAGGCCATCTACCAAAGAAAGTTCAAAGTGGAATGAAAAACATGAACAAAACATACGATAGCAGAGCACATCCTTTTAGGGTACAGTATGAACAGGAAAAAAATATATATCCTAGAGTCATTAAAATTCCCTGGTGGAGGTGGTTTTAAATATGAATTCCAGTAGGAGAGGAGGTGCGATGGAACTCGGTCACAGTCCTCTGGGTGGTGGCTGTTGTGGGGACAGTGGGGGGAGGGGGGGCGGGGGGGGAACATAGAGGCCAGGGTTGGGTAGTGAGAGGCAGCGGGCTCATAAGCCCTGCTTGGCTAGGGCAATGGTGACGTCCTGGGCCAGGGTGGATAGCTGGGGGGACTCCAGCAGGTTGATGCTGCCCGTGGAGGACAAGTGGCTGATGTGGTGTGGGGACGTGCCCCCGTTGCCCGCCCCCGGGGAGTTGGTGACAACGATCTCGGCTCCGTGGTCGACGCGAGCCTTGGCCGTGTCCCGGAAGGTCAGCTTGTGGCTCTCGATCTGAGGTAGAGAGGGAGAGGTGTTAATCATGGACGCCCGAGGGACCGGCGTCGGTTGTTGTTTCAGCCTAAAGTAGTCTGCGCTGTCGGCTGCGGCTCACCATGACGTTGCCTCCTCCGGGAGTGTGACTAGTGTTTCCCAGAGAGCCCACCTTGGAATGAGCCCCTACTTTGAAGTCCACCTTCACACTCTCAATACGCACATGACCACCCCCTAACAGGCCAGGAGAGAGGAGAGGAAAATGGAAGAGGGAATTAATGAATCAATCAATGCTCATATAAACACTCATCGGTACTTTTAACTATGTAACTATACAGGACAAAATGCCTGTGGGAAACAGCATTAATATTTAATTGCTATTTGAGCTTGGAGATTGAAAATGTAGGACTTGGCTGAGTTACAGTAAACAGAAAGTATATGCATTTTGAATGAAAACGATGTAATGCAGTAGAGGACTGTACAGAGGCCTCTATCAGAGATTCAACTAATGATGTATTAATCAAATCATCATTCAGCACTATTACTTCAATGTCCTGTGGCGATTACCTGGCCGGTAATTAATGTTGGACATTGATCCACATTTGGCGGTGACGTGGCTCATGTCATGCTTCTTGGTCTGAATTTGCACCTGAGAGAGATAGACACAGAGGTTGTCCACTACAACATGAGTATATAGGCTGAGGAGAGAGAGTCTGTTGGACTGCCTAGATTAGACAAAGCTACACATACTGCAGAACAGCATCCTGAAAAGGTGATGAATATTCATGAGAGAAAAAATGCATCATCATGACGAGTATTCACTCTATTAGATTGGCATACAATCAAAGGAACCATCAGGGAAGGTGACACACACAACATTGTTGGATGATAGCATTGATCAGTACAAATAAACTAGCCACTAAAACTCTACTGCAACCATTAAATGGTGTACCATTATAAAGCATTATTAATATTTGATATCCCAATATATTGCACTTGACCAAATTGAGCATCATTACTACCTAAAGATACAAATGTATTAAACATGCTATGTGACATTAAATCATTAAACATTTCTGACAGTCTTTAGAGGAAAAGGAATAGACTTTGAAAATGCAATTTCTGGGGATGAAGAAAGATTAAGACAATCGGTGACACAACACAGGACTGAGAATACACACAACATACACACAACAAGACGTGATCCAGTTAACTAGAGGGAAGTTAATGATCTACCAAATCAAAGCAGGCACTAAAACCAGAGGCCCTAAACACATTGATCAAACACAGAGGACACAAGCAATTGAGTGATAAGCCAGAGACCAGGTGATTCAATTAAACTTTATTGTTTAGTGTCCACGAGGATGTTACGAGGTGAGTGTGTCAATATGAGCGTCTCGGGTTGTTTTGAATAACCTGTCTCTAGCTATTGTGGGGCAGACATAAACACCATATTGAAACAGCTATTGATTTGCATGCTGGGTATAGGTTAGTGTATACATTCACCACGAGACAGCTGTGCTTTGCGCCACGGGTCAACATGCGGCACAAACGTCTTCTCACAACAACACCCTTTAAACAAATGATGATAAGGCCAATTCACCTTATTGACCGCATAGCACAAAACACAGTTATCACAGCTATCACTAAACACTGACAAAGGGATCCCAGGATTCACTATGACACATCCATGCCTATTGGTTAGTGAGTGAGAGCAAGAGAGCTTGCTGGGGGTGGGGGGTGGGGGGGGGGGGCTAGTGTGTATAGTGGTGATGATGTGGACACTCACGTTTCCCCCGCCTGCTGCATACTGGATTTTCTCCAGGGAGCCACATTTAGACTGCACATGGCTAAAGTCCAGTTTATTAGTTGGAATGAAGACCTGTGGATAAACAGGGCACCTTTTTATCCAAATGCTGTAACACACACACACACACACACACACACACGCGCACACACACACGCACGCACACACGCGCACGCACACACGCACGCACACACGCACACACGCACACGCTTGCGCGCGTGGGACTCCGATGGTAGAACTGGCCCTGTGTGTATGGGGTCACAGGGCATTGATACGATACTAACGTTGACAGATCATAGCATCGTAATAGAAAAGCATCAAACTGAAAAAGAAAAGAAAACGTTTGTGTGGTGTTTCTGTTTGGTGGTATATCGTTTTGAAGTTATAAAATGAACATTTAAAAAGTCTATAGAAATGGGATAGCAAAATAGCAGAACATTAGCTCATCAAAGGATTCATGTTGTAGTGATTCCTGTTCTGATGTCCTTCCGGTCCTGTTTGAGGGGATAATTACTGAATATAAACTGATACACGCACACAATACAGATTGATTAACCCTTGAGAGAGAGGAGTACATTACACCAGTTAAACCAGGGGGACATGCAGGATTGTGGTGTCTACAGGGACCACAGCTGAAAGATAGAAAGGGTTGCGAAAAGAGAGATAAAAAGAGGAAAAGAGAGGGAGAGAAAGCAGTACCGTACATACATTGCCTCCACGGGGAGAGTGCCTCAGATCCGCACTTTGACTGAACATGACTGAAGTCCAGCTTCTGGTTTGAAATGTGAATCTAAAAATCCAAAGTAAAAAATATGTGCCTCTTTAAAAAAATAAAATAAAAAATGTCATGCACCGAATCGATGAATGTGTACACATGCATTTTCATTACCATATATTTATATCCATGTTCTCTTAGCATTAAAATCAGATTATGTACAGTAAGTGGTGGATGTTATTTTGTTATTGTTATTTTGTTTTATCTTAAAAAAAAATATATATATATATATATATATCTTTCTCTTCTATGTCATTTGAAAACAAAGGATGACAAATAAACTGAATGAAAAACAAACGGTCTGGGACACAGCACTTCACGATGACGGGAACAGCCAAGGGAGATACAACATGCTGCTACTGTCTCTGTCAGGACAGGAGATCCCTGTAGACCAAGCTAGTCTTTCGCTCATCAACCAGACCCTGGCCTGGATTCTCCTGTCAACTCCTCTTAGCTTGAGACGCACACACACACACAAACACAAAGACACACCCGCACGCACACGCATGCACGCACGCACGCACAGTCACCGAAATACACAACGTTAACCACCTACGCCACCGAAAAGTTAGCCATTCGATAGCACGGGGGGGGGGGGGTATTTCCACATGAAGAGTGAGCTGACCATCACAACCCAGGTCACACACACATTCTCCTAGGAACTCTTCTTCCACTTTGCTATTCTATCTACTCGACAGCTGCTAATGCAGTACATGAACCTCCGCAAGGTCAGGCAAGGACAAAGCACCAGAGGTGCACAGAGTGGCTTCATAAAGCAGACAGCAACAAATACAAGTGATAGCTCACAGAGGGGAATACAAATCACTGCAAAAATACAGCATCAAAAATGCTGAATAATCCCATGTGGTTTTCCTCTTTACCACAAGCAGTGCGCAGGCCGGGTGTGCTGTACCGAGCCCCTCTCAGCCTTCCTCCTATCAGCAACTCTGGGCTTCTCAACCCCCCTCTCACACACGGATCTCTCACAACAAAGGGACATGGGCAAAACAAACCAACTTGGGATTAACCAACTCATTATAAAACAGACTTTTAGAAAGATTTAATAACAGAAAATAGGCCTTGGCTAGCTGGCCCGGCTCAGCTCACTAGTTCAACATAGCACTGGATTTCACTGAGCAGATGCAGCTGGAGAGCTATGTGAATGAGGGAGAGACTAGTGTGGCTAAGCTGAGGACAATGGAGTATGATGATGTCGCTGCTGGGAAACCACCAGAGAATAGACACTGGCATTACCGTTACATTGCTTGACATCAAGAAGACCATGGAAAGACTGGTGCTAGCACACACGAGGCCCCTGGTGAAGACATCCTTGGACCCCCTGCAGTTTGCCTACCAGGCAAGACATTGGTGTGGATGACGCCATCATCTAACCTGCTACACGGTGTTCACTCCCATTTAGATAGTGCTGGCAGCAGCACTGTGAGAGTCATGTTATTTGACTTCTCCAGTGCATTTAACACCACACAGCCCTTACTACTTGTGGATAAGCTGCTGAGGATGCAGTTGGACTCCCCCACTGTTTCCTGGATGATGAACTACCCGACCAAAAGGCCACAGTGTGTACGGCTGGTGGGACGTCAGTTGGACACAGTGGTGAGCAGCACTGGCGCCCCCCGGAGGACAGTTCTGGATCCTTTCCTAAAGGATCGAAGCTGAACTCTCACAGCAGCCTGTGTGGGGCTCTGAATGGGCCTCTGCTGCAGATCCTCTTCTGCTTCCACCAGTGGGCGACCATGCCTGAGACTCAACATTTGCTTTGAGGTGGAGATACAGACAGGGAGAGGGACAGAGAGAGTGAGAGTCTGAGGGCGGGAGCAGGTGCAGAGAACACCGAGAGGAGCAGAGAGGACGCTTCATACAGTGTGATGGATGGGAGGAGAGGAGACAGAGGAGAGGAGGTGGGTGAAAGGACAGCCGTCAGCAGTGGTCGCCTAGATAACAGAGGATATACAGAAACAGAAACGGCAGCAGTACAGAGAAAGTCAGAGAGAGCAAAGTAGAGTCGTTTAAACATACAGGTGTTGTGTTTAAAGGTGATCAGTGTCGAGTCTTACCTGGCCGCCTTTAGGCTGGTGCTTGAGGTTGGCGGTGGAGCCGACCTTGGACTTGACGTTGCTAAGGTCCGGCAGGGGCTGGTTGAGGACGCGCAGCTGCTTGGGCGTGGTGGAGGGGGACTTGGGCGGGGTGCGGAGGACGGCCACCTTCTTCTCCTGCAGCAGGCTGAAGGACCTGGGCGTGTGGCTGCCGGGCGTGCGGCTCCCGGGGGTACGGCAGGAGTAGCTGGGCGGGGTGCCGGGGGTCACGGCGGTGGAGCCGGGGGTGTGGGGCGTGGACGCGCCGCTGCGAGCCGACCGGGAACGCGCCGTGTCCGTGCCTGCGGAAAGACGCAGAGGTCAAAGGTCATGTTACAGAGAGGGCGAGAGAGAGAGAGAGAGAGAGAGAGAGAGCAACAGCAATACAGTGATAGCCCTGCACTTGAGCGTAGATGAATGATACACATGAAGGCGATCCACAACATATTTAATATGAACTCAACTCAACCTGATGATAACAAAACACGATCTTGTACATTAGATCTGAAGTGCTGCACTTATACAGAACATTCCGATTAAATAAATTGAGAAAATAACTTGTATAGTGTAGATAGAACAGACCTAGAACATGATGGAGCATGCAGACAACACAATGCAATGAACACACACACAGACAATAGATCATGTTCCTAACGCTGCCCCAGAGACAGCATAAGCCGTTAAATGACTTCCTGGGTTGATGACTTCCTCATTAAGACAGACAAGATGGCGATGCCCACAGAGCTTGTGTAGTGAGAGACAGGCGGGTGACTGACTGGAACTAAGTCTCTCTACCTGACACACTAACGGATCTTCCAGACCTGTGCTCCCCCCTGGGCTCAGTACGGATAGCTACAGGGGACAGGGGGGGGAACGGGAGGATGAGGAGGAGGGGAATAGATTGAAAAAGAGAGGGAGGATATTTGAGAAGATGGAGGGTAACGACCAAGAGGAGGACAGAGGAGGACAGACAAGAGGAGTGTTGAGTTGAGAGAGAAAAAAGTGAGAAGATCACAGAGTAGGTTTGTTGTTAGTTAGTAGAGGAGACTAGGGTAACAGGATCCTAGGGTACCTAAAAAGGAGAAGTTGTTACGATGTGTCTAAAAATGTGTGAAATCGAATTGAAACGTTAATTAATCTACAGTACAGTTCTGTGTTCTGACATGATGCTCGCATGGTTAGTGAGATCAAGGCTTTTTGAGAAGGCGGTGAATATTAATATTCATATTAGTAAAACCATCATCACAGATAGGTATTAGTGATGAACGGGGGGGGGGGGGGGATTCTTACAGGTTGGCCTGCGGGGGGTGCTGGTGTTGTCCGCCTGGTCTGCTGAGGGGGCACGGCGGGGCAGGGAGGAGGCTGGCCTGGGCAGAGAGGACCGCTTTTCTGGGCTACGATAGGTGCCCTCCTGTCACAAAGACACAGATACACAACGTTAAGGGACACGACGATGCTTCTTAACCGTCCTGCTCAAAATACTCAACATAGTGGTCGGTATGGTGCTGCTTTGACCGGGGGGAGGTATGGCTTATCCCGCCTTACCTGCCCGCGCAGCGACGGGGAGTGGTGGGAGCCTGCAGAGGAGGGGCGGTACAGCTCTGCCTCCACCAGGGGGCGCCGTTTAGTGAGGGAACATGCAGAGTACGAGCGGGGGGGCATGAGAGTGTCCAGCTGCCTATGTTGGTTAGTCAACTTTATTACGGCACGGTGGCTGGGGCTCTGGACAGTAGCCATGGCAACGCAGGCAAGGTTGGCATGCAGGACAGACAAACAGACGAACGGACAGAGGGACAGACATGACAGACGGGAAGGGAATGAAAGAGTGAGGAGTTAATAGAAGTCATGGATGGAGGACGGAGTAGTATACACAGAAACAAAACAAAGCATGCTCTTCAGTATCAGAGGGGGTTAGCTCATGCTTCAGTGAAGGGTTAATCAAACCAATGATGCTAACATGGTTAGAGTAGAATGGAGAGCTGATACGGCATGGGTTATTATCAAGGTGAACATGAGATGAACAACATGCACAACATGCACAATACCCCTTTCCTTCACACCAGGAATGTGTATCTATTGCAGACCGACAGTAGTCATGACAGAATGACATCATTTGGTTGTGAGGAAAACACCTGCTGTGACTGAGGGTGTGTGTGTGTGTGTGTGTGTGTGGGGGCGGGGGGGGGGGTACTTACAGCGGTCCTATCCACGGGGGCCACACTAAGGGGCTGTCGGGCTTCCATGGCTGAGGAACACATAGAAAGAGAGACACTGGATCTGTCAGAACTAGGCCAGCAGAGGGCGACATTGGCGAACACACAGACACTCACACACACACACACACACACACACACACACACACACACACACACACACACACACACAAACACACACACCCACACACACACACACACACACACACACACACACACACACACACACACACACACACACACACAGCAGCAGCAATGAGTGAATGCAGCAGACACTCGACAGTAGAAAGCTCCACCACATATCTCTCTCTCCCTCTATTTTTTTCACACACACACACACACACACGCACACACACACGCACGCACGCACTCACTCACTCACTGCAGACAACCGCACTGGATGATTCCATAATTTTCACCAAAATGAGGGCTGAAAGCATGTGATACTACATTTGAGATCAATTGGTTGGTACCTTTTCATTGGAAAACCCAAGGGAGCATTTCTGACAGGGCTTTACTTTTTCAAGGCCAAATTCACCCAGATGTCAGTTCACACAGCACCCCAGACAACAACTCACACTGTCATTTCCACCAGACAAAAGAGAAGCAAGGTATGGTACAACAGCTCAAGTCAAACCATATAGGCACATGGTCCTCTCTGGAGCAAAACTACACCTAATCCACCCAAAACATGGAGCTCAAATGAAATGTAAAAATGTGTCAAATAAAAATAACAAATACATACAAATAAAACAGAAGCAATTCAAACTGTATACTGTAAAATGGGATAAATGAAAAACGAAAATAAAATGAAAATGAAAACAGCATAGGAGCCATCGACGATGAGTCTGAGTAGCACAGGATGTTTGCCAGCTACATTGCACCTGGTTCCCAGTGAGAGGGTCACCTGTGGGCCTGCGTCTAGCAGAACCGTGATGCGGAGCAGGTCTAGGCTGTCTGACTGCAGCTTTGACTATGCTCCTCCGCGAGGGAGAGCGGTTCTGGAGGACTGACACCTTACAGTGGTCAGCCCTCTTTATCCCCACTAGCAAAGAGGAGAGACAGAGTTAACAACAGCATGGAAGGAGGGGAAACACATGGGTGTAGATTGACTGCTCCTCTCTTCATCTCCTCTCACAGTGTAAGCAAGAAATACCAACATCATTCAAATACAAAACAAAAATCATTCAAATACCAAAAAAAACATCCTTTCTGCTATGGTACAGTTTGTGTCTCATGACCTAGTGCCTAAAACCTTTACATGGTGACACCAATGTCATTTACATAGGGGGTCTATACACAAGACAATTTAGAAACTCAATCAATGATGGCAACCTTTTTTCTTCTTCATCTCCTCTCTGTGGTGGAGGCCGGGCTCTTTGCGGGTGGTTTTGTGCTCCGGAGTGGAGATGCGGCCCTTCCTTCGGTCAGAGGCCCGTTTAGTGGGCCTCTCCTCAGGGGGCGTCCGTATGGGACTCTGTGATTTAGGCAGAGCTTCGACCTGCTCTGTCACTAGGCTCCTGTCGTCATCTGCAGCACACAGGGAGTGACACAGGACTACATCCCCACAGACCTAGCCCATCTACATACTGTATGCCACATTTTCTTGCCTTGAAAATATACAAATGTAATATAAATGACAATAAAAATATCTTTGGCCGTTGGTCTCGGTGTAAAAACACTTTCTAGAAAACAACACTGAATTATGTGAACGTACAGTAACAGTAAACATGTTTGGCAGTGTTTGCATGCACATCTTGGGAGTACCTTGAGAGTCCACCCAGCCACTATCTGTGTCTAGGATGGAGTCGTCCATGGTGGTCTCATCATTTGCCTTCTCATTGGTTTGGCTCTGGAGCATGTCTTCCATCTTCTTCAGACTTGAAGCCTCCAACTCAATCTCCTCTCCAATATCAATGGATCCAACTTCCTCTTTTTCCTCCTCTTCCTCTTTAACTTCCCCTTCCTCCTTATCATCTTCTTCCTCTGCACCCTCCTCTTCCTCCTTAGTGTTATATGCCTCTTTATCCACCTCTTCCTCCTTAGACACCTCTTCCTCCTTATTGTTGTCTTTCTCCTCAGCCAACACTTGCTCCTTACCCCCCTCTTCCTCATCTCCCTCTGGGGTTTGTTGTGGCTGGTCAGAGAGGTGAAAGCGATGGTCCGCATCATGCCCTTCATCAGTGGTTTGTGCATTAGGACATGATTCATCCTCTAGGAGGGCCTTAGCCTCTTCATCAGCCACTTCAGCCCCTTCCAACACCCTCACCTCCTCTCTATCCTCCTTCTTCTCCTCGACTTCCTCTAAGATCTCCTGTGGCTCCTCAGCCATTTCTATGTCCTCCTCACCCTCTTCTTCTTCTTCAACCTCTGCCTGGGGAATAAAGATGACTGGGACAGATATATGTGGTAATACAGAGAATGCCGGGACATTTTTCTCTGACCTGTGCTCCTCGTGGCCTGCGACATCCTCCTCATCTGCAGTGCTTTCATTGGATGGTGTTGGTGATGGTTTATCAACTATAGCTATAGCCTCCTCCTTTTGAAGGACAGCCTCCTCTGCTACTGCTGGTGTGTCTGGTTCACGTTCATACTTTTTATCCTCCTCTTTTACACATTCTTCTGATACACCTGGAGGTGGTTTCATGGGTCCTGCTGTCTTTTCCTCTATTTCTTGAAGAACCTCAGCAACCACATCGACAATGACCTTCTGCTCTATGTGCGATTTCTGCTCCGCTCCCTCCATCTCTGGCTTCCTACAGTCCATTTCCTCGGCTCCTGACACCACCTCTGGTTTTACCTCCAGTGTGGGATCAGCGTTGCTTACCTTCACAGTGGCTAACTCTGACAGTGTGGCAGGGGACTCAGTGGTCACATGGGTTTGGGCATCCTTACCTACGGTCTCGGTGGAGAAGGTGAATGCCATGTCAGGTGGAATGGGAGAAGCCTCTCTGGAGGGGTCCTGCTCCAGCTCCACCTCAGGAATGGCTTGGCTTTTGAGATCCCCAGGCAGACCACTCTCCAGCCGGAACTCTGTCAGGCGGTCTTTGGATGGAGCCACTGGGATCCTCAGCCGGTCCGGTTTCACACCACTTGGGACAGCTCTCTCGAGTATCAAAGTAGACTTTATCGGCCTTCCAACGACATCTTTCCTTTCCGTCTCGTTCTCTACCTTCTGTTTGGACGACTGACAAGTTTCTGTGCTTGTCGTGTCTTCTCTCTCATCCGATTGCGTTTCCACTTTTTTGTCTCGCTTTTCCTCAAGGTCTTCCTGCTCGTCGTCGCTGGCAACCTCAGGGCAGGGGAACAGCTGGTGCGGTGAGTCCATGGGGCTGTGCAGGTCAGCGGGAGACGGCATTGGGCCAAAGTACTCACTGAACACACAGTAGCCAAGCTCCTCCTGTTGGCCTTCTCCTCCCTCCACCCTGGGAGCCTGGTTCCCCAGGGCCAGTCTGGCCAGAGAGTTGCCCACCAGAGCAGACATGTCAGCTGGGACGGACCTCCTCCTCATCTGCTCCGACTCCCTTTTCTCCGAGGCTGGTTTTGGCCTGACGCCAGCCAGGTCCAGCATCTCAGGCAACTCAGGGGCATTTGATAGGTCATCTCCAAAGTGGTGCTTCATGATTAACGGTGACTCTGGGCCTGAGTTCTTGGAGGTGTCGTCCGGTTTTGTTGTAATGGTTGGGACGGCTATCTCTGGAGTCATAGGAGGAAATGGTGAATGACTCTCCACTGGCGTGGTGCTTATTGGAGGGTAGGTGGAGGACTCATCAAAGCTTCCAGGGATAGATGCGAGCCTTGCCCTGCCTTCCTTCCCTGCCTGACCCATAGACCCAATGGTAATGTTCAGAGAGAGACTTCTCTGCTCCAATGACATTTTACCAGGTATCAATTTACATGTGTCCTTTCTAGGGAGATCCTTCAGCTTGTCCATGGCACTGTCACTTGCCACCTTCACCTGTTCTGATGCAATGAGACTGATTTCACTTTTTGAATCAGCTTCTAATTCCTCCTCTGAGGGCTTCTTATCTTTGACAGCACTGAGTTCATAGTACCCTTCTGGCTCTTCAGAATCGCTTTGTGTAGACGTCTCAAAATAGGCTGTCATTCCTGACTCATCCTTTGAATGGGTTCCAAGTTCATCTTTTGAACTAACGTCCACTATATCTTTTGAAGTATGTGTGTCTGTGAGATCACCAGAACCAGCTATGGGTGTTTCGGGCCTTAACTCCTTTCCTTCAGTCGTCTTTTTGTTAGGTGTTTTATCTTTGTTCTCCTCAGTCTCTGATGATACAGCTCCATCTGTTGATGCTTTTTCTTCTGTACACACTCCAACCCCCCTGCCCCTGTCTTCACTCTCCTGACTCATCCCTCTATCCATTTTCTCAGATTTGATCACCTTTTCTTCACTATCACTCTCTGGGTTTTCCGACTGGCTAGATGTCGGTTCCCTTTCCATCTCCTCCTCCACGTCATATTTGAGAGGCTGAAGCCCAGCTGTAAGAGGACGTGAGTCAAGCTCTTCAACCGAAGGTGGTTTCTCAGCCGTGCTCCTGGGTTCCAGTGTGTATTTCATCTCAGGTGCCACACTGGGGGCATGTTCTGTCTCTCGCCCCTTCTCTTGTTCCACTGGGTGCTGATCTGGCTTCTCCGATGGTTTGGGGGCAGGCTCTGTGAGGCCTTTCTTCTTTGGAGAAGCAGAGGTGGACTCAGTATGGGCTTGCTCTGCTCCTTCAGGTGTCTCTCTCTCTGTGGTGGGAGGCATGGGGCTCTGCTTTGAGGGTGCTCCCTCTGGGCGTTTCTCTGCCATAGGGTTAGGTTCACTGGGGAGGAGTTGCTGATCCACTGGCTTCTCTGGTTCCAGTGGCAGGGCTGTAAGGAAATCTGCAGTGGTCTGTTCTGAATGACATTAGCTTAGCTTCTCTTGCAGTGTCCACCAGCTAGCCAGCACATCAATACACAGCCTTCTACACACGGAAACATCTGTCCATTAAGCACAATGCACAGCACATGGCATAGTCTTTAGCACCAGGAGCCAGTGGTATGAGAGCAGTGCAGTCCATGACAGTCAGGATAACAGCAGATGACACCAGGAGAACGTGCATGACCATAATGAGCGGGAATGAGGAGCATGATGGTTGATGAATGAAACTGAATATCAAAATCATTTTTGAGATTCCTATTGTGTAAACCTTCATTTTAAAGATAACACAGATTCAACATACTCGTACACACTTTACGTAGAGATGTCCTTGTACTATGATGTATATAGTAAGTATATAATGTATTTTGTGACAACATTGTGTTAGCATGCTGTTACAAAGTACATTCATTATTGCTTTGTAATTGCAGAGTAATGAGGTTGAGTGATTTGTGTTACTACAACAGTGGAATAAGTAATAATTCAAATTCATACAATGCAATTACCAAATGACTAGTGACATGTAGTAACACAATGTTGTTACTATAGTAAATACAGCTTTACTACACAGGTAGAGCTGAAGAGATGTTTGTTACATAGATCACAGTGCATTGAGAATAGTATTGTTCATTGTGAAAAGAACTTAAAAATGGTGGTGAATACAACTTGCGTCAGGAGTGTAGTATAGGTAGACACAGTAATAGTAAAACAGAGACATACCTACATTACAGTTTGCTTACACTGACTTTAGATGAAATGTCAGCAACATGATAAAGCAAATGATACAGAAGAGACTTAAACACATTGTACCAGAAGCAAAAACAAATGAATCATGATAAAAAGCAGATTACGATACAACACATCGAACATTCAAGAACATTGACCTTCTCATTTGCAATGTAGCTGGCAAAAACACTGAGCAATGACTTCAAAACAACAGGTTGGTCTCGGGGGGGCAGCCCTAGCATCAATGAAGAAAGCACACTATGAGAGTAGCACATGAAATCAATGTGCTATGTAATGTGGCCATCACATTAGGCGGCCATCAATGTAATCGATGTGCACACATGTTGCACATTGCAACAGCAGCTACATGTACTAAATGGCATGGATCGCTATGCACAAAGCTGCAGAAACAAAACTGCCAGCAAAGCTAGTGTCTGTGTCACAGCCTGGACACAAGAACCACCAGGACACAAGAAGTACCATTGTGCCCACTTATAGTGAGCATAGAGAGACAGAAGGAAATCATGCAAAGTAGGACAGATGGACAGACAGACGGACACACACACACACAGACACGCACACATACACGCACACACGCACACACACAAAAATCCAAACACACACACACCTTCCTGAGATGGTTTCTCCAGGTCAACCTGATGGGTTCCCCCATTGAGGGATTCATGGGTCTCAGCCTGCTGACAGGGCAAAGCCTGGTACTCTGTTACAATATCTGCCTGCTCTAAGGAGATCTCTGCAGGCTGCTGATCAGTCTCCTCCCCTTGATCATGGGACCACTGATCAGTCTCCTCCTGAGCTGGGAACTCCTCTGAAGCTGCTGTGACTTGCGTCTCCTCCTCCTCCTCCTGCTCCTTCTCCTCCTCATCATCATCAGGGAGAGCAGTGAGAAGCTCTACTCTCTCCTCTTTGAGAGTAGAAGGGACAGAGTAGGGGAACAGGTAGATGGGACAGGGACAACACACTAGGGTTACATGAGATGACACTAGTGAGACACTTTCAGCTCTGTCGGAGGGCAATGGACATCATTTAGTTTCCCGTATGAGGTGTGTGCCTATGTATTTCTTTATTTTCTGTTCATCAATCATACGGACAGCACTTTATCTTAGCATTAAAAGCAATATTATAATATGTATGTAGCATTAATTTGTATTTTATTAAGCAATTATATAATACATTGTGTTATCAATGATAAATACATGGAAGGATCCGGATATTATCAGGGTTATAGCAAATTATGTGACAGCAGCTGGTGAAACCGGGAACAAGTCTTCAACCGACGGACCGTTCACACTTTTATTCAGAAAAATGTAAATACATTTGTCGTGGAAAATCAATGACACACTCTCTAGTCAAGCCAAAACATTGCAATGGAATGAATTCGGTAAGTAATCCCCACTACTACCTAGTTAGAGTAGAGTAGTGGGGATTACTCACCGAATCCATTGCATTGCAAAGTTTTGGCTTGACTAGCGAGTATGTCACTGATTTTCAACAACCCTGAAATGTATTAAATTTTTTCGGAATAAAAGTTCAGAACATTTTGATTGGTTGGCGACTTGTTCCTGGTTTCCCAGATGCTGTCACATTTAGTCTCCCTATGAGGTGTGTGCTAATGTATTTCTGTTCATCAACCATACAGACAGTACTTTATCTTAGCATTAAATATAATAGTATAATAAGAGGCATGCAAACATGAATATGTATTTTATTTAATTATATAACACATTGTGTTATCAATGATAAATACATGGAAGGATCCCGATAATATCAGGGTTATATATCAAATATCAGGGTAAAGGACGATTTCAGTAGTCTAGTCTGCAGTAACAAGCAATGAGTGGTACAGTAATTCCATGCAGTGGTGTAGAGTGGTGATGGACAGAGGCATTTGAATCTAACAGTATGTGGACAGGTAGGTGAGGTGATGGGGGATAGTTAGTGTGTGTTTGTTTGTAGCTAGTGGTCGGTGCTGTGGAAAGAGCTGAAAGCCACCCTGTGATCTGCAGCAAGTGTGCTGTACACCAACAGGAAGAATGAGCAGCAAAAGAAGCAGTAAGAGATAGAGAGAGGATGGGGGGGACATTCAGAGAGCCTTAGAGGGTGATACTAGAGGTTTGGCAGTGGAGGGATAAAGGAAAAAAGGATATCCCCAGCCTTAAGAGGTCAGTGAGGGTACAGTGCTAGCATGTCCACACACACACACACACACACACACACACACACACACACGCACACACACAGTCAAACAAACACACACACACACACACACACACACACACACACAGTCAAACACACACACACACACACACACACACACAGTCAAACATACACACACACACACACACACACAAATATACAGCCCCCCACACACATACACAGACACACTAATATCGGCATGAGTCCACAATACACTCAGACACAAAGAAAACAGAGAAAGGGATGAGTATCTATACCGATGTCTAAAGGAAAACACATGGAGTAGACTCACTATGCATGCAAAGGGAGGACGTGGCTGAGACAAACAATGAAGGGACAAGAGGACAGAGTAGAGGCGCAAATCACGTCATGCAGGTGCCCAACGCATCAGAACTCAGAGGAAGGCGTGGATGTGAGATACACTGTGAGCTATCTACCCCACAATAGATACTCTACACTTCATCTTCATCACGTAGGTCCCTATCACACTCCTCCTCTCACCTCTCCCTACCTCGTCCCTCTCACACGCAACGATCTCTGAGTGTAGGACGGAGTGTGTGAGGGTGCGTTACCGTACCTTGCTCCATCGGTCCGATCTGCTCTGCAGACGGAGAGGGGGGAGGGGAGGGAGGCAGGTTGGCAGAGTCGTCCACTGTGAAGGGGAGAGAGACAGACAAGGGAGAGGACATGGAGGGGAGATATAGAAGTAACAGAGCAGTGTGCTGGGGCTCCCTAGTCTGCGTGTCTGTGTTGAGCCGTGTGTGGATCGTGCAACAGGGCAGCTTTGTACCAAGTACATTTAATCCCCGTGAGCCTCTCTGATTGGATTAACGGGGGGTAGCCTTTTTAGCTGATTCACTCCCAGATAGAGATCCGATAGACTAGTCTCCCACGCTGACAAAGACAAAAAGAGAAACTCATCTTCAAAGCTTTAATGGAAAAGCTGCGCAGAACAGGAGATCGAACACTGAGCGGTAAGCGGATATTGATCCCATCTTCAGGATACTGTCCTTGTAAATGAGTGTTGAGCGGGGCAAATGGGAATGTGTTGCAAGATTGTGGCTGACCCCTCACATCCAGCTCACAGCTTGTTTACATTACTCCCTTCTGGACAGCGCTACAGGGCCACCAGGACAAAAACATCAAGACACTTGAACAGTTTTTTCCCCAAAGCCATAGCCCTTCTCATTAATTGCTGATCATTGTACCTTGCACTTTACATGTTCTTGCACTTAGTTGTACAGTATTTATTCATAATATCCACTCATATTGGTACTGTATATTTTGTCTTGAGTATTGTCGTGTTGTCGTCTTGTTGTTGTATGTACTGTAGCTTGTTTAGTATGGTTGAATACCAAATCATGTTCCTAGTGCACTGCACATGGCGAATAAAGTTGAATTGAATTGAAGTTCCGTGCGTCTGCAGTGTTTTGTAGTCATTATGCCGGCAATGGCCTCGCTTCATGCGCTGACGGATACTGAAAATGAGTCATAGAACTCAAGACTAACAGTCTCTTTAGAACCAATGAAGACATAATGACACAGTTGGGGGGGGGGAAAGGGATTCACATACACCTTACCTTACGACTACACTACGTCACAATGGCCATAGCGCCACCCGGTGTTGTGGAGGAGGTCACTGTAACCTTTTCTGTGTAACACGACAGAGCTCTGTCCCTGTCTGTCACTGGCGGCTCAAACACCCCGCCGACTTCTACCTCAGCAGTGCGTAGGCCTATGCTTTTCATTTCGGCGGCCATTTTAATGGGTAAGAGCAGCCATCAAAGCATACGTGAGACGCTGGCTGCCGCGACACGCCATCTAGAGATTCGGACTCTCGCCTATTTTTTCCACGTGCCGCACGCGCAAAGGCAAAACTCTATGTACGAAGATAGGGCTGGCGGTAGCAGCTCCAAGAGCCTGCAGCAGTCCTGCCACGCACACGTTACTGCTGAGGTAGAGGTCGGCGGTGTGTTGGAGCCGTGAGGCCTACCTGAGAGCAGCCTCCTAGCGGAGTTGTGCTGATGCTCCTGCTCTTCCTCAAGCACTGCCACAGCCTCAGCTGTCACCTCCTGAACAATACGGGCTGACACTTGCTCTACATGACACACACACACACGTGCACACACACACACACAAACACAAACACACATGGACACACACATATGGCGACATATAAATACACACAAACACGCACGCACACACGTGTACACACACACACACACACACACACACACACATGGAAACACAAGTATGGCAACATATAAATACACACAAACGCACACACACACGCACTGAATATCATGCATGGAGAAGACATACAAGTGGACACGCACTCATGTCATTGGATGACCTCTGCACTAATGAACAGCAACCCCTCAGAGATGATGAAAGAGAACAGAACTAGGACTGGACTAAGACACATATTTTTTTTTCTTTCTCTCTGATCTGAGTGAATGTCTCATCTCCTGTATCTCTTTTTTTTAAAGTTATTTTTTTTGAGTGGGGCAGTCCCACTCATATTTTTCATTTTATTTGACAGATACAGTGAAGATTTAGCCAGGAAGGATGGGTGAGAGAGAGAGGAGGGATGACATGCAGGATATGTCCCCGGCCGGATTCGAACCGGGAGCCCTGCGGTACATGGTCAGCGCTTAACCCGTCATGGGACCACACTAACAGAGTATTTCTGTTCAGGTAGATAGGCTAGCTACGAATCGACCCAATCTCAAGGACAAACCTGCGGTGTGATGTCATTCACAAAGGAGCTATGGTTCTGAAAAACCAGGCCAAGTGTGAGAGCCCCTCCCCGCCCCCCGCCCCCCCCCCCCCCCTTCAGCTATCTTTGCAGAGCACTTACCTGCAGTTCCTGCATGGCCAGTCAGATCACCATGGTAGCCGTTCTCTCTGCCTGCAGTGTACGGGGCCCTGTGGGAGTAGCCGTTTTCCCCGTTACCAGCAGGGGGCGCCGCTGCCGCGTCCTGGGCTCCGTTAGGGGTCCAGGGAGAGGAGCTGTCCTCTGGCTGCCGACTGTCTGCCATGCCAAGACACTGGAGGCCTTTCCACTACTGCAGAGAGAGAGAATGAGAGAGAGAGAGAGAGAGAGAGAGAGAGAGAGAGAGAGAGAGGAGAGAGAGAGAGAGAGAGAGAGAGAGAGAGAGAGAGAGAGAGAGAGAGAGAATGAGAGAGAGAGAGAGAGAATGAGAGAGAGAGAGAGAGAGAGAGAGAGAGGGAGAGAATGAGAGAGAGAGAATGAGAGAGAGAATGAGAGAGAATGAGAGAGAGAGAGAGAGAAAGAGATGATTGTCAAATGACCCACAGCTAGCTCATCATGACGTATCTGCCACACACCACTTGCACAACACGGCAAACAGTTTGGAATTCTACCACTAGAGGGCGTACACCACCTCCTGACGATCCTGCTACGCTAGCTCAACCAGAGCACTTCTTCTTTGTCCCTGTCAAAGATCCTACTGAGGGGAGGCTAATAAGAGAGCCATGTTAGGAAGGGGGGAACTAAAAGGGCAATGGAGAGAACCCAGGGACATGGTTTAATGACGTATCGGAAGGGCTACACTTTATTTTAGGGAGCATAGGAGCTTGAACAGCATCCTTTCTTAGCGGCGACATGAGGGAGCGAGAAGAACGGTCAGGCGATTCATCGAGGTTTCTCACACAGCCTCTCAGCCTAGTATAACGTATTAGAATCACGTAGCAAGAACATAAAATGTATTGTAAAACCTAATTGCTGTCAGGAATCAAAGTGAATCCCAGCCAAGGTTATACGGCGAGTGCTCTCCGCAAGGACTCCTCTCTACCACTATGCAAATGGAGCTCTTTATTGCTGAGCAGATGAGCCGAAATGAGGAGTCAGCGCACACTCTCACTCCCCTCTTGATACAGGCTGGACTGAACTGAACTGAACTAACTGAACCGACAGTCAGTCGGGGAGGAAGGGGGGGGGGGGGGGGGGGGGGGTCTTACAGATGGGCGTGACAGGTTTCCCTGTAGTGTGCTATTAACCCCCTCGACACAGCAGGCTTTCCCCCCCCTGATCCGTGCTCAACACGGTTTTCCCGCAACCCTCATTAGCTCTGATTAGCCACAATAGCTGAAAAGGATTAATTTATTCAGAATTCATCCAGCCCCGAGGGACAGTAAAATCCGTTGACAGTTGACGAGCGTGGCTGGTTATCCATGTCTTCAGAGAGGAGGAGGACCTGGTTCTGGTCTGAGGATGACAAAAAAAAGTGTTGCAGTTCCTCCCTTGCTGCTCAGAGATCCTAAATGGGTTCAATATCAGACACCAGCTGCAGCAATCTCCCTAAACTGCCAATTAGCATGACTCTCTCTCTCTCTCTCTCTCTCTCTCTCTCTCTCTCTCTCTCTCTCTCTCTCTCTCTCTCTGTGTGTCTCACTTCTTCTCTCTCTCTGTCTCTCTCTCTCTCTTCCTCTCTATCCATTCCTCTCTCTCTCTCATTTCTCCCTCTGCAACTGCATTCAATCACTTTTCTCTCTACATCAGAACTCTCTTCTGTTCTCTCTCTCTCTCTCTGTCGCAGCCTGCAGGGCTGGGTGTCAGCGAGTGCTCACAGTCAACTGGGTTAATGTCTGCTGCAGTGGGCTGGAAGGATCTAGAGCTGGAGCTGAGAGGAGATGGAAAAGCCCCGCTGACACTCTGAGAGACTGGGCCACCGCTCCACACTGACTGCTGGGGAGGTTGCCAAGCGGCACGTCTCGCCCAGCTGTTGCTATGGAGAAACACAGGCACTGCTGAGTCTACCGTTTTCCAGCACTTTGGTATCAAACGTATCAGGTTTATCAGGAAGTCCTGATTAAGGATTAACCTCAGATTGATCGGGTAATGAAAGGCTGTTTCCATGGATTTTGAGTTCATCTATCTACATGATCCTGAGTCTAGTCAAACGCAAGCTCTCTGCTTTGTTTTGATACGGCAATATAGTATCTTAAAAGGAAATATCTGTTATCTCTTCAGTTCACACATAGCTCTCTCTCTCTCTCTCTTTTTCTCTCTCTCTCTCTCTCTCACTCTCTATCTCTCTCTCTCTCTCACTCTCTCTCTCTCTCTCCCTCCCTCCCTTTTTCTCTCTCTCTCTCTCTCTCACTCTCTCACTCTCTCTCTCTCACTCTCTCTCTCTCTCTCTCTCTCTCTCTCTCTCTCTCACTCTCACTCTCTCTCTCCTGACACCTTGTTAGCCTCCAGCCAAGCCTGTCAGCCCGGTCTGGGCTAATGCCACCTGACAGCCTCCACCCCATTACACATTTAGCAGCCACACTGTGTGCCAGGGCACCTCCCTGGGCATGGAGAACACCCACCAGACACGCACACACACGCATGCATGCACACACCCAGGCACACACCCACACCCACACCCACACCCACACCCACACAACGCGACACAGACACACGCGACACACACGCACACACGCACGCGCGCACACACACACACACACACACACACACACCGGGGGGAAAGAGGCTCAGGGTCTCATACCGCACATTCCCTCGGAAGCTGGAAGTCCTCTCCTCTCCTCTATCTGCCTGGACCCTGAGTCAGAGATCCTACCCACGTGAAAGAGAGAGGGCTAATGACCAGAGAAAATGTCTTGGACTGGATATTCTGCTGTGGTCTCTCTGATCTCTCCCAGTGGCTCTGATTGTGTGGAAGGCTCCAGTCGACAGTGTGGGAATGTCCCAAGACAAGGGGAACGCCTCATTATATCATTTCTGACACTGGCATTTCAGAACGTTGGAACATGCAGGCTGTAATAACGCCTCATAAAGAGTGTGAGGCTCAGGGAGAATGAGAGAGAAAGAGAGAGAGAGAGAGAGAGTGGGAGAGATTGATGGGTGGTTTGAGATGATTTGCTTTTGGCCATGGCACTGACAGGATGCCTCTGGGAGTGTTGAGTAGTGCTCAGCTCAGTGGGCCTCATTAGCTCTCTCTCTCTCTCTCCCTCTACCCCATAGCCTCCCTCTCTCTCTCTCTCTCTCTCTCTTTCTACCCCATAGCCTCCCTCTCTCTCTCTCTCCCTCTACCTTATAGCCTCCCTCTCTCTCTCTCTCCTTCTACCCCATAGCCTCCCTCTCTCTCTCTCTCCTTCTACCCCATAGCCTCCCTCTCTCTCTCTCCCTCTACCCCATAGCCTCCCTCTCTCTCTCTCTCTCTCCTTCTACCCCATAGCCTCCCCCTCTCTCTCTCTCTCTCTCTCTCTCTCTCTCTCTCTACCCCATAGCCTCCCTCTCTCTCTCTCTCTCTACCCCATAGCCTCCCTCTCTCTCTCTCTCTACCCCATAGCCTCCCTCTCTCTCTCTCTCTCTCTACCCCATAGCCTCCCTCTCTCTCTCTCTCTGTACCTGGTCAATGTTCAACACCCTCTCCAAACCCTAATGCAGTGATAAACGTATAGACCACATTCATATCATGAGCACATTATAATGCTCTCTCTCTCTCTCTCTCTCTCTCTCTCTCTCTCTCTCTCTCTCTCTCTCTCTCTCTCTCTCTCTCTCTCTCTCTCTCGGTGATGGTGATCCGCCTGTTCTCCTCTACAGGCCAACCTCCTAAACTGGGTCAATCATCTCGCCTCCCCGAGTGCAGCTCATCGGAATGTCACCGACCCTTTTAGGAGACGGAATCCCTGCCAGCCAATCACAGCAGGTCAGCCTGTCTTTAATCCTCTCTGTTCGGGGGGGGGGGCATCCCTACCTCCGTGGCATCCCTACCTCCAATAGCGTTCTGAGAGGACAAGCAAGGTCATCGTTGTCCTTAAATTACCTCCAGAATAGTCTTTATTTACCCCAAAGTCGGCAGATATGGATATAACCCACCCCTATCCGTTTCGGATATGGATATCCCCACGCCTATCCATTTCGGTTGACTCAGCACCAAAGGCAGCATTCAACCAAGTGTGACTGACCAGCATCACATCAGCATCCACCAGCATCCACCAGCGCAGCACCCAGAGCACTGACAGGGCTATGGGTGAGGTCTTTATTTTCACGCTGTGAGGATGTGTGTGTGTGTGTGTGTGTGTGTGTGTGTGACTGTCAAATGGCCCCTGCAGGGCTGCTGAAGTGAATCCCTGTACTGGTTCCTCTACCCTCTACATTGACTCAACAATGGATCCTCTCATAAGATCTGCCCACAAAACCACTGACAGGAAAAGAGATGCACCAGGCTGACCCACTCGCTGGAAGCCCAAGGGCTGTGACCAAGCAGGGTTGTGATCTCATCCATGGATGGGGGGTCATGGATAGAACCCCCTCTGATATTAAAATAAACTTTTCAAAGGCCGGATAAAAAATCATGTCAAAGGTTTCCATGAGTCATGTCAAACAGTCGTTATGCATTTCTATTTCCATATAAATAAATAGATAAAGCCTGCACAGACGACGGTGGGTGACGCTCCAACATCCTGCTGGAGAGTTAGAGGTCAATGGTTGCCTAGCACCCGGGCACCAGAGTGTTGACAGAGTGTGATTGGCTAGGCTGTGACTGTGAGAGGGCAGGCCCGTCTCACACGTTCTCTGTGCTAATGGAGCTGACATGTCTGACCCTCTTCCCACCGATAAACCAGGAGAAACAAGAGAGCACGTTTTTTCGGCAAAAAAACTACACTCTTTTGGTCACGTGTCACATTTCCTTAACCATCACTTGACGTTGCCGGTGGTCCACTCATACTCTGATTGTCTGGAGGCAAGCTACCCATGCTGCGCCCAATTACCCTTCCAAACTGTGTTCATGCCTCATTTGAGAGATTCAACTTGCTGTCTTCATTACCGCTTACTTATCCATCGTATCACTATCAGTTTCCCCTCAGGGTCAATACACCGATTCGTTACTTTTTCTGGTCTACCGTTTTATGAGACAGACGTGGAAAACAACGTAGAGGCAAGGAGGGTTGGTTTCATCACATGGAACATATACTGTATGTACTGCTTAATGGTCCAGCTCATTCCATTCCATGCGTTAAAAGGATCCCATCTTCCAATTTTCTTCCTCCATAGGAAGAAAATTGGAAGATGGGATCCTTTTAACGCATTATCAAGGGCATGAGGGCCCAGTACTTCAAAATGTTTTAACATGGCCTGGGGTGGTCCAGTGGTCTAGCACCACGGTCTAACAGTGCACACATACGCCCATGTCGACATGGGTTCTAATCCAGCTCATTCCCTGCTGACATGCCCTCTCTCCCTTCTTCTCCTTACTTTCCTGTCTGTCTTCACTATATCTGTCCAATAAAATGAAAAAGTGGCACTGCCCCAAACATTACAAAATGTTTTAACGATCTGGATAGTTTTTTTCCGCTATCCAGGATCAGATGGAGTTTTCTGATACTCCCCCTATACTACTGCTGCAACGTTTGCAGGAAAAGCGCTATACAAATAAAAGTTATTATTATTATTACTACAAAATCTGCCAGTTACATATGATGCTGGAACAAAAAAGAATCCGGATTGGACGTTTTTGAAATACTGGGCCCACCAGGTCTGTTTCGAAAGCTATGATTGCTCCTCTAGGTGGCCTAGATGTCATTTGAGACACTTGTCATACTGTAATGATGTACACTACACACAGTGAGTGATACATGGGGGGGTGAAGAAGTAGTAAAAAGACGAAGAATTATTAAAAGAGAAAGAAGGACTGGATGGGTTACTAACACGAGATCACACTGGATCCTAGATTCCATTAAGAATACTCCATATGCTATTACCATGCTTTTAGTTTGACATTTAAATACAGTACATGTAAACCAAACGGCTGTCTCCACCGAATCTGTGTACAGGGGCAGATGGCTGCAGAGTGGGCGGGGGGGGGTGATGTAACCATTAGGGGCCAGCTACCCCCGAAATGGGACACACAGGCCCATGGGTCACATGACTCGAGGCCTTTTCTAACACCACGACACAGATGGAAGTTGAGCGATTCATGTATCATCAATAACTCAATCGTGTGCTCCTGGTCAGTCGTGCAAAAATCTGCTCAAGTCAACAAAGCTCCCGCGAGATCCTTGTGATGAGATTTCACCCACGATGGCTCTAGTCTCCCAGTGTCACATGGCCGAACATGATTCCCCAGTGTGTACCCTTGAGTACCCTGATGACTAGTCATTCGCCTGAGACGTAATCCTGAGGCCTAATGATTCATAATAGATTACGGGATGAACTCGCAGTCAAATTAATACTCTACTCTAACGGATGAAGTCCCATTCAGATTCAGGGGAGCTATTTCAGTATCATAAGGTATCAGCAGAGGTAATACAACAGGACAGTAAACAGGTAACAGGAGATAGCGCTGATGATCTCTGGTCTTACCTAAGATGCTTGGAGATCTGATACTGTAGCTGGGAAAACCTCTTGTTCACACCTGTAGGAATACAGAGAGATACTTGAGATACATGTTTATAAAAAAAATAAAAAAAATAAGGGGACAGAGGATATAGCAGCAGATAACCAATAACACAAGCGCACACGCACACGCGCACGCACACATGCACACACACACACACAATCTCACACACACACACACACACACACACACACACACAATCACACACACACACACACACACACACACAGCACACAGCAGAGGCCCAGGGGAAAGATATCTGTACGTATGACTGCTCGGTGAATAACAGGATCACTTGCTACTATATTAGGCCTAATCATGGATTGCCCCCTGGACCTGCAGTATGTCTGTGACCCCGGGGTGAGAGAATTATGTAAGGAGATTGCCATGGTCGATTCAGCACATGCTTATTACCCTCATATAGAGCAGCATCTTAAAGGCTCTTACGTGGCTTAGTCAAACTATGAGATATCTACATAAAATCCTCCTGCCTTGGCCCTGTGTTCAACACTACAGCTTAAAGACCATGCTTAAGGCCAAAAAAAAATATAATACACTGAGCAGTTTAACTCTTCCACCTAACACAAGCGCGCACACACACACACACACACACACACACACACACACACACACACACACCTACCAGGCACATTAATCCATGCCATTGTGTGGGCATTCCCTCGGGTATTCACTGCCTTATTTAATTCTGATATGCTACCCACCCCCATCCATGAGATCTGGCAAGGGGCCTATTTTGGCACACGACACAGACTATCCCCTCAAGCACAGATCAGATAAAAACATCAACGGGTAGACGCGAGAGAATCAGCTGGCATCACGATTCATCACTGCACAGGCCAGATCACACTACGTTAGCCTGTGACTTCAGGGAGTCAAACATTATACGTGTAGGCCTAATCTAATGTTAGGTACAGTTTTTCTCTAGCGCTTTAACACGTTTTCTCAAAGCATAGCTCGTTTTAACACATATCCAAAAACTCGCACACAAAACCCTAAACTCCAGAAATCTCTTGCAAAAGCAAACACTGCATTCAAAATAACGTGTTAATGTCTTCTCAAAATGAAATGTTGTTGTCACACACACACACCACCAGACACTTGTAAGACCCAATTGAACACTGATGTGCACAATGGAAAATACTATGATAAGATTATCAGTAGGCCTGGTTAACTGTTATGTTTTCATACTAAACACACAAATACAAGAATATATTTTTTTTAAATCCTGAAATACTGTACACATCTCAGCAAAGATAGTTGGATTTGTAAAGTGTTCTTCATACAGAACAAACAATAGAAAAAAGAAAATAAGCCTTCTGCATATACTCTACACAAAGGCCACAAGACCCTTCTCCCTGGCCAGGCAGAGGGGAATGTATCGCCTGGCATGACGAATCCAGCCCTGATATACAGGATATACTGGATATACAAGAGAGCTCACCGTTGGCAATTTTATTGCTAAAGCTATGATTGCTAATTCAAATGCAATAGGTGTTTGCCCATATGAGGAGTGTGATTGTGTGATTGGTGGTTTGAGTTTAGCATTCTGAATGGTAGTGTTTTCCATATGAACACAAGAGATTTTATCAAGGAAGAGTGTGCCAAATGTAGAGAATTGTATTTAGTGTTTTGTTAACTGTGTGGTTTAGAGCTGCAAAATGAGTGATAAGCAAGAAATGTGTTTGTTATTGTGAAGAATTGGTGTGAGATAAAATACACCAGTTTCAGGTTTTGGTCATTGTGTTTGAGGTTCCGATGTTAGCGTTAAAGCGATAGAGAAAAACTGTAAATATAGTCCTAAGTGGGGAAAATAGTAAAATACACGTATGGTATTGGTGGAGGGGATACAATGTTTAGGCTCTCAACCTGGATGAGAGAGAGAGAGAGAGGAGGGGGAGAAAGAGAGAGGAGAGAGGAAGAGAGAGAGAGAGAGAGAGAGAGAGAGAGAGAGAGGAAGAGAGAGAGAGAGAGAGAGAGAGAGAGGAGAGAGAGAGAGAGAGAGAGAGAGAGAGAGAGAGAGAGAGAGAGAGAGAGAGAGAGAGAGAGAGAGAGCATAAACAGAGACAAGGGTGAAGAGGGTTTGTGAAGCAGCACATTAGAACAATGGGTGGAGGGCTGGAGGCCTAGCGACAGACAGCCTGGGCCTCCAGCCTCTCCAGGGAGCTGGCTCCACATTCATCACCCAGCAGTTCCACTGGCACCACCCACTACTCCAACATGGACACTCTGACCACTACAGCTGCACAGGCTAGAGAGAAGAGGGGGAGAAGAGGGGGAGGGGTAGAAGGAGAGAGGGGAGGAGAGAGAGGGAGGGAAGGAGGGAGGGGGGGAGGGAGGGAGGTAGGGAGGGGAATAACCAACACGACAAGGCCTGCTATCATTATATTTATCCAGAACTCTTTTCCCCACCACTGAGGATTAAGTGTATGCACTAAGGTAACACCCAACCTCATTATGAAAATTCAACAACATCAATTATCTAACTCATTCTAAGAGTCGGTTAACTCTTGAGGTTCCTCGGGTCTCCACCGAATTTGGGGAATCCGCTTTTTTTTCTTTTTTTTCGTCGTGGTAAAAAAAAGACCTTGGTCTTAATGGGACTCCCTGCTAAAAAATAAAGGTTCAATTAAAAAGTCATACCCGACGAGAAAAATTTTTGTATTTCTAGCAATGTTTACTTCTTTTTCGAACAAAATTAGTTTTTTAGGAATCTAGGATTGAGCCAGGAGATCAGTCCAGGCTCAGTCAAGCTTGAGGAAATGCAGATTTGACTGTTTACACAGCTCGGGTCCACTGAGGTGCTGAAGGGCAGAGCATCCTGTTCATGTTAAGCCGTGTGAAGAGCATGCAGACTCTGTCTGGCGCCTTGGCTCTCTCTCTCTATAGTCTCTCTTTCTCCATGGATTCTTCTCCACTCGGTAAGGAGTGTGATTAATAGAGTCTTTCTGGGGTGCTTCTAGACAAGAGGGAGAACAGGGGATGAGGTCACACACAGGATGTTCAGTAGTGTCTTCTGGGAGGCTGAGGAGCTTGGCCACAGCTCACAGAGAGAGAGAGAGAGAGAGAGAGAGGGGGGGGGAAGGAAAGAGAGAGAGAGAGAGAGAGAGAGAGAGAAAGAGTGTGTGAGAGAGAGAGAGAGAGAGAGAGAGAGAGAGAGAGAGAGCGGGAGAGAGAGAGTGTGTAAGAGAGAGAGATAACCCATGGGTAGCAGCCATGACAAGGCTACAGGTCAGAAACTCAGGCAGGCTGCTCTTTGAGTTCGCAGCATCGGTCGTGGAATGTTCCAGCTGCAGTAGAGACAGGTTCCTACAGAGAGTGGCCCCTCGGGCAGTCAGGCAACATGTCCAAATGGTTGTCAGTCACAGGATATGCCAGCTCTTTCCTATCATATCAACAAAGAGGACATGGACATAGTACATGGTACAACACCTATCGGTCCACCATAACTGGAATTTAAGACGTTTGGAAGGAAGACTAAAGTGACTTTGGGGCGGATGGATAGAACTAGCATTTCCTCCGTCTGATGATTCTTGAAGTCGTTTCTCATGGGGGAAGAGTCCAAGTCATGTGGTTCTGAAGTCGTATGGTGTTCTTGCCATGTGACCTGTGGTGACCCTTCACCATCCCCACGGGGACAGAGGCCAAGAAGGTCAGGAAGAGGGGAGTAATGGGGGGAGGAGGAGGGAGGTCAGAGCAAATGACAGGAAATCACTCCTAATCTCAGAGCGTATCCGAAAGAGCAGGGGGCTGAAATACTGGTGCTCTCTGAGCTGTTGCTTTATTATGACTAACACGCACGCACGCTAGCACTCACACACGCACACACACACACACACACACAGCCAGATGGCTCTCAAATCATATCATGTACTCTCTTCAATAAATGGAGATATTGGCCTAAGGTCTCCCTATCAAAGTCAAAAAACTGTAATGCATCAAGAGACTGCGTGATAGGAAGTCTGTGAGATCTGACTGCACTAGTGTCCAGACCAAGCTAGAGTACCGTAGCCAGACCTGGACCGAGCTAGAGTACCGTAGCCAGACCTGGACCAAGCCAGAGTACCGTAGACAGACCTGGGGGCAAAGTCCATCTCAGAGAGCTCCAGAGAGTGACCATGCTTCCTCTGCTTAACCTGAGGATCCTGACTTCCTTCATTCATAATTCACACAGCCAGGCGCCCCCCCGGTCCCCACGGACACACTACAGGGCCCCCCGGCAAACAAACACACACACGTTCATACACACATGCTATCACGCATGCAGACAGACACACACACACACACACACACACAGACACACACACACACACACACACACACACACACAGACACACAGACACGCATACCCTCACAGGCACACACGCACACACCAACGCATGGTTAATGCATCAAAAGCACCAGCCAGGGTTAAAACAAACGAGGCGCTGGGAGGGGGTAAGGGGGCTATGTGGGGGAAAGTCGATGGGTCATGAGGGAAAAGCGTCGTGTCTGAAATACCACTGCAGAAGAGGATGCTGTGTCGGCACGTCAGAACCCTCCCACCCTCCCCCCAGCATTGATCCCCTGCTGCCTTTGAACTCTGGAGCTATCCGTCTATCCGTCTATAGCAATACTCAGACTCTTCTAACATGAAGCCGGAGTCGAACTGGGCAGTGGAAGATCTACAAGGGTAGTGGTGGTCTAGTGGATAGTGAGTTGGACTTGTGATCGGAAGGTTGTGAGTTCAAATCCCGCCTGAAGCTACACCACTACTAGTGTGCCCTTGGGTAAGGCACTTAGCCCTCAGTTACTCCAGGGGGAATGTCCCTGTAATTCGTAATTGTAAGTCGCTTTGGATAAAAGCGTCTGCTAAATGGCAAAACATTTTACAAAAATAAGATACTGTATGTTTCACAACCACGACTAACATGATGAACCGCTGCCAGTAGCGTGAGGATTGCATCACTGAGAAAGGACAAGCCAATACGGCTTGTTGCCCACACACGTAGCTGTAACTACGAACGTAGTCTATAATAATAATAATAATAATAACAATAATAATAATAATAATAATAATAATAATAATAATAATAACTTTTATTTGTATAGCACTTTTCCTGAAAACGTTGGAGCTAATAGAATCATCATTTAATTATTTAGTCATTTAAAGGCAATATTAAAAAGATGGGCTTTTAGTCTTGACTTGAAAATATTTGCTGACGTTGCATCCCTAATGTAAACTGGCAGTGCATTGCACAATTTGGGTATATAATGTGTTAATATAGGGATCCTACAGGCATAGAATCCAGCTACATCCAGCCCTGAATGACAGCAAAAGATACCAAAACGACAGACCAAGCGACACACCGAGCTCCAGACCAGTCATATAAAACCTTTCTAATAAATCAACACGAATTTACGCAACAGATTTATGCTTTGTTTTCGCTCTCTTTCTCAGCCATGGACAATGTTGATTAGAGATTAGAGTTCCGTGATAAAAATGTGTCATTTCACTTAGTAGGAGTGAAATCAAGGCCCACAAAAACAACATGTTTACCCCCGGTGAGTCGTGTTCTCCTCTCTCCGGCAGGGTAATCTATAATCAGCACCATCACGCAGTGTGAAGGAGGAGGCGCCTGAACACCTCCACACTGGAGATAAGATTATTTTTACTGTGTCTAATGAGCTTCATTGCCTGTGTTGAGTCAGTAATTAATCATGAAGAGGCATGAAGAAGAGTTGGACACACACGTACTGTACATACACACACACACACACACACACACACACGCGCGCACACACACACACACACACACACACACACACACACACACACACACACACACACACACACAGCAGCAGCAGCAGCAGCAGCACAACCACATGTGCCTCCATCTACTCAAACCCACTCACCCTCATGAGCTTCTCCCTATTCTCTCCAGCCTCTCCAGCCTACTCAGTTGTCTTTCTCCTCTCTCTGCGCTCCTCAGCCTACTCCTTCTCTACTCAATCAGTACAGTCTTCTTTTATTATTGTGCTATCCTTCCTCCTCTTCCCACCCCTCTCCATCCTCGCCCAGGAGAGTGGTTCCCTCTCCGTCCTCCCCCAGGAGAGTGGTTGGAGGGACTATGTTCGATTGAAACGTGATCATTTTGACAGCATTTGGACAGGTTGCTCACTAGGCAGGGACACAGGCCAATGTGAAACCCTATCCTGTCCCACCTTGCCAACACTGATTCACACACACACACA
>NC_137690.1:63732474-63737474 GCF_963989245.1 Nansenia antarctica | reverse complement strand
CAGCCTCTGAGGTAGCCCACATCAGGGCGGATTAAAGTCAGCAGGCTAAACCGGGCTTGTGAGTTAGCGTAGCCGTGGGCCACGTTAATCTCCTGGCCTCAACAGGCCCCTCTAATCCACCGTTCTCAACGGCCACCAGAAAGCAGCTGCTTGCACCGTGCCAATCGGCTCCAACACTGACAACACACACAGAGAGGGGCTGCCGGCACCACACTCACGAGATGACACACTGTGTTTACCCAGCCACCAAGGGGAGAGGCATCTGCCTCAGAGCTCGCCAGCAGTTTAACTCGGAGTGCTACTGTTGTTGTTGTTGTTGTTGTTGTTGTTGTTGTTAATGCAGCTAAATGGTTTAGATTTAGATCAAGAATCACTGGAAGAACGAGCATGGAATGATGGAAGGACATGGATTCCACGGAATGGGTTTGGGAAATCCTATTGCTGAGCTTCAGAGGCTAATCGGAAAATTAAAAGTTAATCCTATTGCAGGATCGGAGGGGTGCAGGAGTGATTTCTGTGTTGGATGTTTTTGCTTCTCCCCCACAGAGATTGCGGCAGTATATGATCTGGATTAGGGCATGGATCATCTGGGTCTAATCTGACTTGTAACCATCATCCAGATTTGGTTTCAGACTAAAGCCCTTTTTTTTTTTTGAAGAACCATGTCCCAGAGCATGTGACGATGTCATAACGCTCAGCGCTCCATGGCTGTAATATCCTGTTTAACTTCCATCATCCAACAATATCTCCTCACCTGTAGCCTAGTGTTAAGAAAAGCTGCTGTAGGGATGAGTCCATTCTCCATACCAACACACCAGCTGCTCATCTGCCCCCCCCCCCCCTTCCCTGAGAAAAAAACAGAGGCTCTGAAAGGAGCAAGGACAGTTTGTGTATTTGTGTAGGCTATTCCCTTCAGACCCAAAAGGGTCAGCAAAATGAACTGGTAAGCAAAGGGTCATAGGCTACGACCAGTAGTAAACAAGTAGTAAACAAACAGTAGTAAAAAAAGTTTAAAAACAAATCCGGATCCTGCAGTGTCAGTTAATTATAGTCAGGTTCAGCCCTCTTCACAAAGGCAAACACTCCTAATCACTAATGCTGACTGATACTAACAACCCAGGATTGCCTCAATAGGATCACCGGCCAGTCTCCTCCTCCACATCACTGTCTGATGCTTTTGTTATGTCGTCCATTGCTATGCCTTGTTCTAATCCACTCATGGATGAAAGGCACTGAGGTTACTCTAATGAATAACAACAACAAAAACACCCCGATTGTCTTGTTTGTTCCAAACAACGTCTAATTAGATTCAGGACCACAGGATGTAAATCCAACCTTAATCTGCCCAAGCTTTTCATAGGTCAACGACCGCAGTGCCATCAAACAAAAACAGACTTCAGACAAGCTATTAAAGTGAGGTGTGTTTGGATGATGTGGGGAGCTGTGGTGTCCAGTCAGAAGTCAGTCTGCGTCATTAGATCAGATGGGGGCTTGTGATCTGCTCTAAACCCGCAGGCCCCTGTGGACAGCCCCAGCTATACAGCTACAGACACAGTCACAGCAGCAGCCAAGCTATAGCTAAGCTACAACCCCAGCCCAGCTACAGCTAAGGGCTGTGACTATCGTGACTGTTGTCATGCAAACAACTTCTAATCATCTTAACTGCCCGGGGTAGCCCCCAGCTAGGTCTATAGCCCACCTTGAGGCACTGGTTAAGACTGCAGAGTTTCCAGGTCCTCCCCTGCGGGCACAAATCACCCCAAACACTGGGAGCATAATGCCAAGCTCCTTAGGGATCAGCACCATGTGTGGACGACATGGAGAGAGGCGACAATAGAGGGAGGGAGGGGACAGAAGACAGGGAGGGAGGGGAGAGGAGAGAGAGGTAGGGAAGGCACAGGAGAGAATTGAATGGAAACGAAATAGAAGAGTAGACACAGAATATGGTAGATGAAGTGACAATGTGACAAAGAGCAAGAGATGACTTTTGGTCTATCGTACTGAAAAATAGGCCTTGACCCATAAACTAGCCCTAGGAGAAGTTATCACCATCGATTTGAAAACATCCTGCTGTTCTCACCAAGTGACGATATTACGCCAGCAAAGTCCTGTTGTGAATGAGCAGGTGCTTAATAGGGAATACAGCAATCAAGTATGTTTGGTCTAAGTACCCTGAGAACATTATACAGTTTCTCTGCACTAGCCAGGTGCATACACACAAACTGACCGCGTGAACACAACGAGTGAAGATGTAAGCACAAACCCAGGAGCAACCCTGACAAGACAAGACTAATTGCAGCTCATGGGAAGCCAAAATCCATCTTATGCAGCTGCATGACCGGCAGAGGGAAAGCCATTACCAAGAACGATCTCCTCCCTCTCTCATCACAACAACCTCCCCAGGGTCCACAGACATCCTCACACATCACACAAGCGTGCACGCACACAGACACACACACAGACACAGACACACACACACACACACACACACACACACACACACACACACAAACACAGGGTAAGTCTAAAGATGTCCTCAGTGTATCCCGCTTAATATATCTTTCCCCTCTGATGTAATCAGAACACAGGATGTCGCTCATGTGAAATACCAATAATGTCTCAGAAAGGCCACATCACTTTGTTTAAAACAAAGTGATGTGGAATTGGAGAGGAAGTATTGAGGCAGAGTTTGTGAGCGAGAGGAGAGAGGAGAGAGGAGAGTGGAGGGCGGAGGCAGCAGTCAACTGTTTTATGGCATCGCATAAATGTGTGCATGAGTGAGAACGTCTGTCTGCCTGTATGCATAGCATGCACATGCATGTCAACTAGTGGAACTGGTTGTGTGTATAGTGTTTGTGTGCATGTGTGTGTGCGTGTGTGCGTGCGTGCGTGCGTGCGTGTGCATGCATAACAGTAACCACAGGGTGTAGCCCAGGTCTTTGAACTCCACCCTACACGCTGTGCCGAGCTAAAACACAGGCTACCGTACACCCTCCGTCATGAGTCATGACTCACACAGGCCAAGGGAACGGAAAAAGGGCGACATCGGTTTTTCGCCAGAAACACTGCTTGACACCCTGCTCCCACTTCATTCAGAGACGTCATTCGGCACATCATAGCTCTTTGCAGCGCTCTCACAGTGAAAACCCCCCTGGTCTAGTCTCCCTGGCGTTTTACAAGACATCTGACTGTGACTGTGACATGATACAGGTATCTAGCTGCTCTGTGTCCGATAACACATGTAAAACATATGGCTCATCGAAACACCAAACTGAAAACACAACAGAGAGATAATGAAAAAACGCAAAGCTCTTCAAAGCCCTGCTGGTGAGGTTTGTCCAGGAGTATTAAGTGAGCAGGAGGAGTAACCTTTCCTGTAACCTTTGTGGCTGAGACCAGGCTTCGCTAGTTCGGAAAAGCCTGGGGGAAATCATTGGCAGAAAGTAGTTACAACAACCAGAGTGGAGGTCCAAAAAAACAGAATTCTGTTTTTCTTTCAGATTTTCTTCAATGTGGCAAGCAAGCATATAGGCAACAACTCTCTGCAAAACAACCGTTCTACGGGCATGCGGGGGGAAGGATTCTTGGAACGTCACACCCAATGAAATTGTGAGCACATTCTCCCATCGCACCCGTCCAGCTCAATCCAAGCCAGAATGGATCATCTCTAATTCTCCAGACCTCCAAAAGAGGCGTGAGAAGGTGATTTGGAGGTATGGCTACACAAGACTACTTTTCCTGTATTGTATCAGAGGTGGCCAATGTATTTGGCTTGGGAGGTTAACGGGTGCAATTTGTAACAGGCATGTCCTTTCCCTCTTAAGCGTTCCTGTGAGGAGCCTCCCTCACCAGACCTCCCTGGCCTCCCACAGCCCATCTTTTATACATCAGCACCCAGCCAGGAGACTCAGGATCTGGCTACCTGTGGAGACTGGGCCTAAACCACAGCACTGGCCTAAATCTCCTAAAAGGAGAAAACGATCGTTCATCACCCACGAGGAGAAGCTAGAAATCATTTGATTTGAATCATAAAGAAGCACTTTTTTTCTATTCGCCTATTAATCTTCCATTTTTCACCATGAGTGGCTGAATATCAATTGCTAATACTGTCCAGCAATGCATGCTCCTTGGTTGGACTGCAAGGACGCAGCAGTGTATCTGCTGTCTTTCTGACACACAGAGCCTTTTCTGTATGTGAAGGGTACCAGATGAAGGGTGTTGTGGTGTGCAGCACAGGCCAAGCGGAGAGCACACACGTGTCACTGCGACTGAGTGGCGGAAGTCTCTGGAAGTCATCAGCATAGCAGACGCAAGCTTAGAGAGCCAGCTGTAACTGACTTTTACTGCTCTTGGAGAGGATGTCGCGCACACGCACACGCACACGCACACACACACACACACACACACACACACACACACCTACAGCATTCTTGGTGCTAGATATGACACATGGTAACGCCCACATACAGTATAGGAATGTGCAATGTAAACACAAATACGAAAGATAAACACAGAACACACGTGCCTGCTCATCATCAACATCCAAGGCTCTGCTCAGCTCTGTGCGTTGGTGTCTATGGGCCACACTAAGAGCTTGTGAACCATATGGGTCAGGGGGAGGCAGAAATATATGGACAGGCTCATTGTAATGCATGGAATCAATCACGTGTGTTTTGATGATACCATTCCTTTTTGATCATACATTCCATCGCTCAAACCCTTAGATTTAACGATTTACTGAATAGGCTACTCTTTACTATAAACTACTGTATGTCCTCCTATATGCACTGGGAGTCAAGAGGACACAGTAACCTATAGCATTTGCATGCACCATGGATAGCTTTGCACCACAGACTCAGTAAAAGATCACTATGAGCTACGTCACGACACAATCTCAGTGTTTACTCTGACATTACACATTACTCCACAACATATATCAACGGGTTTAAATGGGAATAAAAAAACAAATGACAGGTTTGTTGTTCCTGAGGGACCAAGAA
>NC_137690.1:63627474-63727474 GCF_963989245.1 Nansenia antarctica | reverse complement strand
TCCCAACATCTTGAGCCAAGTGTGCAAGTTTTTAGAGAGCAGAGAGTGGCTCTGTGGTCTGTCCTCTCTGACAGCACACATAACCTTTACCCAGACATTGGGAAATAAGTGAGTATATTATATAGAACATTCCCGCGTGGCGCAGGGGACAGACTTTGTTTCCTGGTCTTGGAACAACACATGACACACCTGAGTTCCATCATTTTCCTTCCTTCCTTCCTCCCTCCTTCCTCTCTCTCTCTCTCTTGTGATTAAGGTCATTTCAATGATAGTGCCTGTGATCAGAGTCACCCCAATCTAGGCTGAGGGAATCATGTCTGTATAGGAGAGATGGGGCACATAATACACACATCCTGCCTATGTCGAACCCCATTTGACCCAAGACCAGGATCCACTAATCTCTAGACACTGGGAGAGGAACAGAGAGCACATGTGATGGTGTGGGGAGGTTGTTAAAACAACGGAAAGTGCTCCTGAATGGCCCAATCAAACCCTTAACTGTGTACAGAATCAATGCTGAACAAACAATCTGTCAGCTTTGTCCATCTCTTGAATCCACAAATGCCTTTAAGTGGTTTATATTCATAGGAACATATACTGTCATAAGTCAAGTGCTAAAGTGTTTTCCTTTCAATCTGTGTCCATAGCTAAAGGTCTTAAGATATATCAATCGGTATGTGCAAATGCAATCAATAGAGGAATGTTTCATGTGAGCACAAATTCCTTACGTCCCCTTGTTACGAAGGAATGTTTTCTTATTCAGACAAGGGAAATCAAAAATCTGGTTATTTCATCAAGGCATGAAGAATGATTTCTCAAAGACCCAGCTTTCCTAGGCCTGTAACGTCAACCCAAGAGTTTATGCAAACAGAGAGGGATTAAGATCGGTGTCAGGTGGCATAACATCAAAAGGTGTGGACGTCTGCATTTCTTAGCTGCAGATGTACTATTTGGAGGACCATACGGTTTTCAAGAAGCTCTTACTGTAGATCTGTAGGCTATCCATATGCTGATAGTGATTCATCTTCAATTTATGTTTGTCATTTATTTCTGGTGCTTTAAAGTGTGACAAGTTGTGAAAAGGACGTGTTGACTGACAGCTATCACCTCAGCCTTGCACGGCAATAAGGTGATTTATTCCAGTGTAACTGAGGTTTTGATCATTACAATAGTGAAATACATGCAGGAAGCCAATCGGCGGATTCCTCCTCAGACTACAATAGCCCATTAACCTAATAAAAAGACTAATCTTTTAACGCAATTAAAACCTAAAACAATAGGCTCACCGCGTTTGTTTTCATGCCCGAATAGGCGGGCGTATGAAACATAATAAAAAAAGAAAACATGAACATTTAAAATGTCAAATAGTTCATCTAGGGCGGGACTGTATACTGCAGTGGTTATTCGTCAGCAAAGCCGCACCAGTTTCAGCACCATGCAGGGTGGACCTGAACAATGGGCATGCCGCAGCCCTGGAGCGCTCCCATCTTTCATAGGGCAATAAACCAACACAGACTAGGGGGTGCATATGAGACGATTTTACGATATGTATTATGATTCGAATTTAACGTTACATTTATATAATCGGCATTCGGCATGATAAAGCAGACAGACAGAAGCGTGAAGAATGAACGAATAGTGTCTCACTCCAAGCTGGTTGTAGGCTCATGGCTTTAACTTAAAATAACTTTCGTTCTTTTTCTCCATTTAAATGATTTTGCTTCAACGGCGCAACACCTGTTTTCGAATAATGCGCAACAACTCGGATTAGTAGCCAACATACACCAATCATTATTTCAGTGACTCTTAAAACATCCGTTGAAACTTTTGCATTGGGTGGAATAAATGAATACAGACTAAATAATGCAGAGTTGATCATATCTAAAGCTTTGCATGTATTTAAATACATTCAATACTTTTCTTACCTGTTCGTGGAACTCAACGCTATTAATACCCTTGTGTGTCTACAGCCCAAGTGACAATGAAAGGAGCTTTAGGGCTCTCAGACCACTCCCATCGCGATTAAAGTACCGTAAGTATACCAGTGTTGGCGCGCAAAAATTGTTCGTGTCTGTTACACTTGCCTCAGTGCATGCCCCATTCTTACCATGTATCAATATTCTACAGACGTAGCTGGCAGCCTACACAGACACATACCCACACACATGCACGCCCACGCCTGCACACACACACACACACACACACACACACACACACACACACACACACACACACACACACACACACACACACACACACACACCGTAATAGATGGTCTTTGGAGATGGGGGCTGTCAGGCTGCAGGTATTAGAGGATTATAGAACAAACAGTGTTTTTCTCCCTCCACTTAAAAAGGGAAGGGCTTTTGTGAGCTACGTATCTGCAATGTTCTGACTATAGGGAAGGGTGCGGCTCCTACTGAGTAGTGGGAGGGGAGAGAAGAGAGGGGGGTGAGGAGAGAGGGTGGCAAAGGAAAAACGGAGGAAGGGGAGAGGGACTGATCAGAGAGCAGCTGCTCCTCTTCCCCTGGGGATCCCACCCGGCCAATGTTTGTGCCATAGCCAAGACTGGCACTGTGGACTTAGGTTGGAGCAGACTGGTTTTCAGTCTGGCTAAAGAGATAATAGGCATGCCCATCCCAGCTGCCCAGAGGCATACACCCTGACAGACACACTAGTACAACTGTACAAAACAACAACAGATCCTAGAAAAAAACAACACATAGGCCTACATCCAAATCAACCTAATGCAGCTGTGTAGCCTGGTGGTACAGTATGTCCATGCTTGTTCATATCACTGTAGTAAAGTGCACTGCACTGCCCTGCTTGTTTGGTGTCTGTCTGTCTGCCGGTCTGTCTGACTGCCGGTCTGTGTGTCTGTCTGTGTGTCTGCAGTTTGGACTTGGTTAGAGGAAATGTCACCTGATTTTGTCCTGAGCAAAGCAGCTTATATTGGAAGGGATCAGAGAGGCAGGAGGATTTGATGCCTCACCTGCCATAGGTTGGCTCTGGGCCTAACAGACTATTGGTAGATAGAAGGTACAGGGGGAGAAATAATCAGAAACACTGGCAGAATATGGAGCAAAAAGTGGTTTTATTTGAAGTGCAACCTGGATAACAGCAAGTAGAGGGGATAAGCCAGTGATACAGCTAATGGTTAGTACACAATCCACAGAAAGTAGACAAATGATACATTTCATGCCAGATGATTGAGAATACCATCTGCTTGCAGCTCTGTACACCTTACATCAAAGATTTGGTCAACCTACAGCAGAGTGCCTCATGCTTCATCAATGCACTCACTGCCATCTTGTGGTTAAAATATCAGAATCAGAAACAGGAAATTGACTTGGTGAGGTTGGTGCATAGGACATAACAAAACAACAATATATTTAAGCAAAAATAGAAAGCAAAAAAGTATAATTAAAAAACATAAATTACACTGTCAGTTGTATGTTTGTGTGAGTGTGTGTGTGTGTGAGTGTGTGTGTGTGTGTGTGTGTGTGTGTGTGTGTGTGTGTGTGTGTGTGTGTGTGTGTGTGTGTGTGTGTGTGTGTGTGTGTGTGTGAGAGAGAGAGAGAGAGAGAGAGAGAGAGTGTGTGTGTGTCTGTGTGTGTGTGACAGAGGATAGCGGAGGTCCCAGAGTCAATGTGGCAGGGGGCTTGTTTGTGAGACCCACTGCCATGGGGAAGAAACTGTTCAGGTGGTGCGAGGATTTGGTCTTGATACATCTGAATCGATATAATATGTACAATAGCCTATGTCTGAGGTCATGACCTCTGTGTCCTCAATGGTAGTTACAGCCCTGGATAGAACCGATCACCCTTTGATGAATCCCTCCAAATGAGAAGGGTCTGGCCTATTGGGCTCTAATTTATAGTCGAGAAACTGCAGGGAGGTTAGTGGGGATGAGTAGAACTTCCTAGCCTTCCATAGGAGACTGAGCATGGGCTGGGCTCTACATAGGGATATCACATATAGTCTGGTTAGGCAATTAAATCAAAATGATTAAAATGGCTAAAATCAATACAAATGTATGAAATAATGCTTTCATTAGATTAGATTGAGACTTTATTGTCTTTGCAGAGTACAAGTAGCAGACAACAAAATGCAGACAAATAGTGATATAGTGCAAAGACATGACAGTGTGGCAGTCCAGTGGTCTAGCACCGTGGCCTACAGGGTAGACAAATAATATATTATGCTCATGTTGGCATAGTTTCAAATCCATAGCAACCTTCACCAGCGACTTCAACTTCTATGATAAGATCAACAAAGCGGTCAGGGGGGTATTCCATCAATGTCGCTAAAGGAAAATCCAGGATTATTCTGATCTATTATTTTTCAATAAGAGCAGCTTCCCCTACAGGTCTCTCCACTTCCTTTTGACGGATGCCATGCAACTGTTGAATAAGACTGAGAACTGCTACCAAGGCATCAGCGGCTCTCATAGCAACTTTGCGTTGACACCCTGCCAACATTTAAACAGGCCCTCAAAACCCACCTCTTAAAGCAAGGCCCAGTACAGTTGATGCGTGGAAGGCTTATTCATTGAACTTGACCAACCTGACTGCTCTGTGATTTGATTTTCCATTTACCCCAGTCCGGATTGTATTATATTTCTACTATTTGGCTGTGACTTGTCTGCTACACTACCCCTTTTCTTTTTTGTTTTCTTTCTTTTTTCCCTCCCTTCCTTTCTTGTTCTGTATTGTCATTGTTATGTGTTGTTAAAAGCAATAAAAAATCTTGATCACCCTAAAAAAAAACACCTCTTCAAGCTTGCCTTTACCAGTTGGGAGGTACCCCGGTGGCCTCCGTGGAGTCATGCCGCTTTCTAGGCATGACCATCTCTCGAGACCTAAAGTGGGAGCAGAACACCGAGGCCCTCACTAAGAAGGCCCAGAAGAGGATGTTCTTCCTCCGGCAGCTGAGGAAATTCAGGCTGCCGAGGTCCATGATGGTCCAGTTCTACACGGCCATCATAGAGTCCATCCTCACCCACTCCATCATCACCTGGTTCCCTGCTGCAACGGCCAAGGACAAGACCAAGTTGCAGAGGGTTATACGTGCAGCGGAGAGGGTGATCGGCTGTCCCTTGCCCTCCCTCAACTCCCTGCACGACACCAGGGCTCTGAGGAGGGCAAGGAAGATCATGGCCGACCCCTCCCACCCCGGCCACGGCCTCCTCACCCTGCTTCCCTCTGGGAGAAGGTTGCGGCTGCCTAAAACAGTAAAGGCCCGCCTCAGTTTTTTCCCCTCAGCCGCCAGGCTGCTAAATGACTCTGCCTTCCCCCTCCCCCCCGCCCCCAAGTCTGCTCAGGACTGATTATGCACTGGACCCATTGAAAAACTCTGCACTGCACTGCATTTTATATATAGCACTATCCAATGCACTGTCTGTCCTGTGTTGTCCTGTTTTTACAAAAAAAAATGTTCATGTTATACATGTGAAAAAAAGCATAAACGCACTACTGTAATGCCAAAACAAATTCCTATATGTGTCAAGCATAATGGCAATAAACGTTATCTGAATCTGAATCTGAATCTGAATCTGAATTCCATGAACGGAGCTAAAGGAAAATCCAGTCTTATTTTGTCTCGCTAATTTCAGTGAGAGTTCCATTCCCTGAATGTGGCTTAGAGGAATCGTTGCTGAGTAACCATGGCAACTTCAGTCAACAAACGCACCTATACAGACCTGCTTACTTGAAATACAGTATCACAAGAGATACAGACAATGTTTTGCTGTCTAGTACACATTGTGTTATCCTGTATTTGAATATTGAAATGCATCTGTTGTGTTCTTTGTCATAGTCTTCCTGTACCTCTATATTTACCCTGGCTCACCAGAGTCATTTGCATGGTGCCAAGTCAACAGATATCAACAATAGAGATGTGACATGACGACTGCTATCAAAGAAGGAGAGAGAACACCTGAAGAGACACACACAGGTACACACAGGAGAGACACACACAGGTACACACAGGAGAGAGAGACACACACAGGTACACACAGGAGAGAGAGACACACACAGGTAGACACTGAATTTGCATGGTGCCACAGAGGTCCACAGAGGCCCATGTGACATGACGACTGGTATCAAGGAAGGAGCTAGACAGTTAGATATCCCACTAAACATCCCAGTGAATAGTAAATATAATAGTAATAGTACATATAAATATCTACTGTAGGTATCTCTATCTACCCCTCGATTTCAAACACAGTATCAATTAATTATAGGAATGTGCTGAAGGAGGTAGAATCCAATCTACAAAGGTGGAAAATCTCAGTTATTAAAATGAATATTCTTCCACAATTTTCTTTTTTTTGTTCCATGCTCTCTCTAGTCCCACCAACTGGTTATTGGAATAAACTTCACTCTATTTCTTCCAAATGTATATGGAGGGGGGGGGGGGAGAAGCCCAGACGTTCAACCCTCCAGAGGCAAAAAAGTGAAGGGGGATTGGGGCTCCCAAACTTGGTATTATGGTATTATTGGTCCTTTGTGCTGCGTCCCCTCTCCAAATGGTTTGATCCGGCTGCTTGTGTATCTTGGCGCCCTATAGAGGAAAACACCCATCCATCCCCATAGGTCACAAGATGTAATATATTCTAATATTTCTATTAAACAGTGTTGAAATGTGGCTCCATCATCACTGAATTAATCTCAGTTTGCCGTTGTGCAGAAAAGTTCAGCAAAATTTCTCCCAACTGGTACCTCCATTCGCCTATATTTCGAAATTCAATTCTCCAGTTGGGAAGGCGCCCAATCTCATTTCCCCAGTGGAGTAACAATGGAGTTCATACACTCTCAGATTTGTTTGGGGCTGAGGGTCTCCGCTCATTCCAAGACATTCAGAGAAACTTTCCTGGGTACCTCCTTTTTTTCTATCTTCAGTTACATACAGCAATGCGCACATATGGGGTACCCTGGAATAGCTCACTAGGCATGCATCCATTTCCAGGTGACCCTGGGGTCAGGTCTCAGCTCTTTACTCCATCCTGGTTAGACACAGAAGAGAGACACACAGAGATAACCTATGGGGATGGACAGGGGATGGACAGTGTTTTGGACCTGTGTGTGTCTCTCTCCTGTGTGTACCTGTGTGTGTCTCTCTCCTGTGTCTACCTGTGTGTGTCTCCTTCCTGTGTGTACCTGTGTGTGTCTCTCTCCTGTGTGTACCTGTGTGTGTCTCTCTCCTGTGTGTACCTGTGTGTGTCTCTCTCCTGTGTACCTGGATAACAGCAAGTAGAGGGGATAAGCCAGTGATACAGCTAATAGTTAGTACACAATCCACAGAAAGTAGACAAATGATACATTTCATGCCAGATGATTGAGAATACCATCTGCTTGCAGCTCTGTACACCTTACATCAAAGATTTGGTCAACCTACAGCAGAGTGCCTCATGCTTCATCAATGCACTCACTGCCATCTTGTGGTTAAAATATCAGAATCAGAATTATTTTTATTGCCAAGTATGTTTACAGGAAATTGACTTGGTGAGGTTGGTGCATAGGACATAAAAAACATATTTAAGCAAAAATAGAAAGGAAAAAAAAGACAACGGCAAAAAGGGCAATAGAACAATAATTGTGTAGTCATATAAGACATACATTACACTGTCAGTTGTATGTTTGTGTGAGTGTGTGTGTGTGTGTGTGTGTGTCTGTGTGTGTGAGAGAGAGAGTGTGTGTGTGTGTCTGTGTGTGTGTGACAGAGGGGGGTGGCGGTCCCAGAGTCAATGTGGCAGGGGGCTTGTTTGTGAGACCCACTGCCATGGGGAAGAAACTGTTCAGGTGGTGGATTTGGTCTTGATACATCTGAATCGATATAATATGTACAGTAGCCTATGTCTGAGGTAGAAAGAAAAAAAAAAAGGCAAGAGTAGATACATATAGATAGAAACATTGAACAACTTTCAGCCGCAGCCCTGTCCCTCTGGAACGCCCTCCCCAACCACATCAGACAGGCCAACACCCTGCCAACATTTAAACAGGCCCTCAAAACCCACCTCTTCAAGCTTGCCTTCACCAGTTGGAAGGTACCCCGGTGGCCTCCATGGAGTCATGCCGCTTTCTAGGCATGACCATCTCTCGGGACCTAAAGTGGGAGCGGAACACCGAGGCCCTCACTAAGAAGGCCCAGAAGAGGATGTTCTTCCTCCGGCAGCTGAGGAAATTCAGGCTGCCGAGGTCCATGATGGTCCAGTTCTACACGGCCATCATAGAGTCCATCCTCTCCCACTCCATCATCACCTGGTTCCCTGTTGCAACGGCCAAGGACAAGACCAAGTTGCAGAGGGTTATACGTGCAGCGGAGAGGGTGATCGGCTGTCCCTTGCCCTCCCTCAACTCCCTGCACGACACCAGGGCTCTGAGGAGGGCAAGGAAGATCATGGCTGACCCCTCCCACCCCGGCCACGGCCTCCTCACCCTGCTTCCCTCTGGGAGAAGGTTGCGGCTGCCTAAAACAGTAAAGGCCCGCCACAGGCTCAGTTTTTTCCCCTCAGCCGCCAGGCTGCTAAATGACTCTGGCTTCCCCCTCCCCCCGCCCCCAAGTCTGCTCAGGACTGAATATGCACTGGACCCATTGAAAAACTCTGCACTGCATTTTATATATATATATATATATATATATTATAGCACTATCCAATGCATGACAATGTCTGTCCTGTGTTGTCCTGTTTTTACATTTTTTTTGTGTTCATGTTATACATGTGAAAAAAAGCATAAACGCGTGATGACGTGATGGAGTCATCTCATACAGCAGTGACTGTATCTACTAGCAGGGTGAGTCTTTCACTGGGGATGTAGGTGGTGTCATGTCATACAGCAGCAACAGATGCACTTCTGGTGTTTCAACTGTAACACCGTCACTGTCCACTAGAGAGCGCCATGGAGATGTCGTTCCATTTACATTTACATTTTTGGCATTTAGCAGACGCCTTATTCCAAAGCGATTTACAATCAATGCATTTGAATACTAAGCATGTGAATCAGCAATCCACCAATCGTTGCAGGAAGAGTAATCTAGCTCGGCCCCGGGGCCATTGATAGAAGGAAAACCCTTCTCCCTATCACCTTCTTCTAAAACTTTTTTTTATTTTTTTATTTTTTTACTGGAGAAACTGAGAAACAGTACAAGGGGGGCAATAGAAGTTCTTAGGGACACAGTAGAGGGGAAAGCGGGTGTCTTTAGGAGACGTAGTGGTGAGGGTCAGAAGATGTCTCAGGAGGAGCAGTTAAGATGTAACCTGAAGAGATGGGTCTTCAGTCTACGACGGAAGCTGGTACGACGGAAGATGGTAGTTCCACATTGTATCTATCTACATGGAATATTATAATATGGTTCAGTCACACATGTTTATTAGGCATGGCCCAGCAGAAGCCAAACATATCAACAACATGTTTACAGACACAACCCAGTCCTAAAGAACTAACCGAATCCTTATATGGGAATGGGAATTATAAAAGTCAAGTTGTTTGATGTCAGTCTATCACGAGCAGAGGAAGGAACTGATACTTTAACCTGTGTGTGTGTGTGTGTGTGTGTGTGTGTGTGTGTGTGTGTGTGTGTGTGTGTGTGTGTGTGTGTGTGTGTGTGTGTGTGTGCGCGCGTGCGTGCGTGCGTGTGTGTGTGTGTGTGTGCGTGCGTGCGTGCGTGCGTGCGTGTGTGTGTGTGTGTGTGTGTGTGTGTGTGTGTGTGTGTGTGTGTGCGTGTAGCCTACTCTGCACTGTGGACTCTGAGGACTCAGAGAGGATGAAATGGTGAGAGAAAAGTTACAGTCAGTATTTTAAAGCACTTTGAGCTGCAACGTTTGCAGGAAAAGTGCTATACAAATAAAAGTTATTATTATTATTATTATTATTATTTTGTCTTTATTAAGTGTGCTATACAAATAAAGGAGGAATTATGTATAGGAAAAGTGCTATACAAATAAAGGTTATTAAAGGTTGTTATTATTAAGCGTGTTATAATAACAACACCGCCCCCCCCCCCCGCGGCACTATGACGTCATACAACACCACTATAAAGCTGCTGTTTGTCTCGCGGATCTTCATTAACGAGGCAGAAGTCACCGACACAGCGGAGACTCGGACTCGTCTTACAGGTCGTTCACTTTGACGACGGAAATCTCGAAGACGGAATTTTCAACGACGGAAATTTTACTTCGAAAATGGAAAATGAATAACAACAAGGTAAGTAACAGCATGCTGCCCCATTAGGCCTATAGTTAGGGTTAGTGGGGTACGTTTACTTGTATATTTACTATTAGTGGAATACATTTTATTGTATGCCCATGATATTAATTAAGATATATGTCGTTTTTAAACGGAACTGATGGATTTTAGTATCGTTCAATGTACAATTATCATGCTAGGTGTTAATCTGACATTCATTCAAGCATGAATGTGTCGGTCGAGTATATTCTATAGTATATTATAATGTCTTATGGTTGAGGTGTGAATCAACAATATAAACATTTGGTTGCTGTTTGATTTTATCCGATAATCAGATTTTATTTGAACTGTTTATGATTAATAATGAGTTATTATGATTATGATGATTATGATTATTATTATTATTATTAACAGCCAATTAGTATTATTAATAATTACTAGTATCAGCTGCAACGTTTGCAGGAAAAGTGCTATACAAATAAACGTTATTATTAGCATTAGCATTAGCATTAGTTCACACAAGTTGCATGGTCACCATGGCACCGGCCTTTGTTGTGACGTCGTCGCTGTTCTATGACGTAGGCTGCGACAATGGCTTCAACATCATAAAGGGACCAAGTGATTTGATTGGACAAGAGGCATTCCATGCGTGCTGATCAGATTCCAGAGCGACTTTACAAACGCAGCCTTTGACACCTGCTACAGGCCGACAGTTCAACAGCCGTCGCTGCTCTGTCGAACGTGTTTTAAACTGTCTGAAACGACTCTACCGTTCAACAGCGTTTTCACATTTGCATTGACAATGCCAAACAAAAAACAGGTAACCATTTCATGAATGTGAAAAAGGAAAAATAGCGTCAAGAAGACCGCGGTATAGACCAGTACAGTATTGTATAACACTGTGAAGACCAGTATAGTACTGTATATAGCACGGTCAAGTGTAATCAGGGTTGCCAGATGGGATTGTCCATTTCCAGTCTAACCACTAAAACACACCCAAATGTTTTTTTTTTTCCAGCCCAGTGTTATCAAAAGTAGCCCATTCGGCGGCTTCTGCTGTCGTCGCCTTCTGACTGACTGATTGTCATTTTAATCCGTTTTCCTATGTGATCCCGTCTGAAGCTATTTTGACTTGACGTAACAAGTCGACCAGAATGTTGATCTGAACTCTTGTTGTGTTGTAGACGGAGAGCAGTGGCATGAAGGCCACTGAGAGCTCTGAGACGGTCGCTAAGGCCACTAAGAGCACCAAGAAGGCCGCCAAGACCGCGAGGAGGAGCGCCAAGAGCGCTAGCAAGAGCTCCGACTCTGATTCAGGTGAGACTGTTTAAAATACACACAATTATTCATTCAGATGATGTGCAATTTGGATGGAAAGACGTTTATTAGAAATGCTGCGTACCAAATGTATTCTGTCATAGAGGCCATAATAATACTGTATTTTAGACACAACTTTCTATTTTTCTATTTGAAACATACATAGATAGTCATAGATAGATGTGTTGGACTTTAGATACAACTGTATATATTTAATCTCTCCTTGTATTTTGTCAGCAGCCGCCTCCCAGACCGGTCCAGACCGGTTTGAGAGCCGAGCTGCTGTGGTGGAGCTGGTGAACAAGAAGGCTCACCAGACGGCAGGGGAAGAGGTGTACCCCATCCTGCTGGACTTCCTGAGGACTCTGAGTGATGAGTATGTTTAGTGTCTCTCTGGGATGGAGGGATGGAGGGAGGGAGGGATGGAGGGAGGGAGGGATGGAGGGGTTGTAATATTTCTACCTTCAAAAATGATCAACAAGCTATTAGATGTCCACTTTCAATTCTGGACGTTACAATTCACATTTCTCAAAACAAACTAACAAACTAAAACTTCTATGACGTCTTGCCGCAAAGCCTTCTGGGACATGCAGTTCTACCTATTCTTAGCCAATGCAACGGAAATGTACTTCTTTTTAACTCTCTTGACAATCAATCAATCATGTAACATAGGAATCAATCATGTAACTATACAGTTAATCATGTAACTATACAGTTAATCATGTAACTATACAGTGAATCATGTAACTATAAAGTTAGGACGGGGATCTCTCAGTAGGGGGGACCGTGTTCTCAGGGGAGGCTGGTGGAGGTAGAAATCAGAGGACGGGATCGTTGTAATGCATGGAATGAGATGAGGAATGGTATCAAACTCACATTACAATGAGCCCATCCTCCCATTTCTCCCTCCACCTGTGTGAAGCTGTGTTCCTTCTGTAGCCTAGTCTTGCACATCTACCATGTCTGTAAAACATTTATTTAAATGTTCTTAACAGCTGGAAATGTTTCCTTGTTTCTTTTCTCATCCAGGCAGTGGACAGCGATCCGAAAGGGCATGATATACCCTGTAAGTTGTGATTGATCAACCGATCATTCATTTAATCAGCCTGTATTTGTAAAGCACATTTCATACACACATGTAATACAATGCTCTTGGATCTGAACATTCTCACCAGTCACACCTTGACTTGTGTTTATTTACCAGTCACACCCTGACTTTTATGTTTATTTTCAGAACAAAATACACATGTTCATAATATAACATATCACACATCATCATAACGTCACTAACACGTGTGATCTGATGACGTCGTGTTCTTCTGGCGGAACCACAGACCACCAGGATGCAGCTGAGCCGGCTGTGCCGCAGGGTGGTGAAGGTCGTCTGTGAGGCAGCCTTCCAGGTCTTCCTGCCGGCCCTGGTGAAGGTCCTGGAGCAGAGCGACAGAGAGGAGGAAGAGGAGCGGTCTTCATCCCCCGGGTCCCACCCAGAGCGCTCCTCCAGTACCAGCCCCCAGACCCGGGAGTCTGGAGCCGCTCTTGTCTGTCCCCCGAAGTAAGGCCCATTTACACAGCTTTACACACTGAGGAAGAGACCCAGCTACTCTTTAGGGGGTTGATGACGGATGTTTCGTTTTTAGAGGTTTATCAACTACAGCATAGAAAGACCCTCATTGACAGGCCTCATTAGCCGCAGGAGGTTTAAAACTGAAGGGAAATAGAACTTAGGAATGGACCGTTATCATTACATCCAGAATACGAGCCAAATGTTTAAAAAAAAATGTGAATTTAAGCTAAATAGTGGAAATGCTACCGCTCATCCGTAATCACTTAGCTGAAGTGCTGGAGCTGAAGAGTATCAAATGGAACGAAAACAAGCAGCATCCACACACTCAAAACTGGGCAAAAATCAATGATTTATTGCGAGCTTTCGGTCTTTCATAGACCTTCTTCAGGCATACAGCAGAGACTGTGAATTTAAGTGAATTTAAGCTACAATCATTGTGTGACATAATGTTTCAGACATCAGACTGTAGTGTTCATGTTCATGTTTCTGTTTGTAGCTCCAAGACGTCCCTGCAGAGGGCGTCTGTGAGTGACCCCCTGAAGGACTTCTTTGGGGTGACGGCGGACACCGTTATCCAGGCCCTGGGTGACGACATGTCTTCCTCACCTGAACTGACCAGAGCTCTGGTGGGGGAAACGCTCAGCCAGCTGAACTCAGCGTTCTCGGTGGTCGTGGCCTACACCCCCTCTGGAAGGTCGTCCCCTGTGACGACCGAGAGGCAGGATGCCGTGCTGGCCACTGAGGAGATGGTGCGCGTCATCTCTGGCACTCTCCAGGCGTTTGGGGTGACCGGACAGGTTGCCTCAGCGTCGCCACCAGTGGACCAGGTAGGTATGGAGGTAAGTGAAGGGATACTTGCTCCTCTGACGAGTGAGGTCATGGCCGCCATCGCTGACACCATGGCACAGGGAGGCGGACAGGACGCAGCGGAAATGCTCAGGGAGGTGGCGCTGGATATACAGTTGCATTCCTTGGAACAGAGGATGGATGTGGTGAGCCAGATTGACCTGGCCATCATCTGTAGTGAAGAGTTCCACACACAAGCCTCAAGAGCTGTGAGTGGGATTCTTCTGGATGCTGCTCTCAGCCTAGCTGCCGACGAGTTTGGCTCTCATGTCGATGTCGATCATGACGATGATTTCGACGCTGAGGCGAACAAGATCGTCGATGCATTCGTGGCGGATGTGAAGGCCGAGACAGCGCAGGCCGCGGAGGCGGGGGACAGCACTGTGCAGGCCGGAGGCACAGTTCACCACGCCGCGTCCTCCATCCACCAACCCGGTGGATGTCCCAGCAGGAGGCAGAGGCTCTTCTCTGCCACGTTGAGGCTGTACAGCAACGTCCATGGTAGATTGGCAGAGTTCTTCAGCATGGACTGTGCCGCCACCAGTAGAGCAGATCTGGTGACGTCATCCCCCCTGGAGGAGCCCCGACACGAAGTCAGCTGTGAGGACATGGAGACCTCCTCTCTGAGCGAGTGTTCCCAGCTGCTTGCGGCTGGATGTGACTCCCAAACCTTTCTTGACAAGAGCACCGAGGAAGTCATCGGAGGGATACTGACCACTTTTAGATCAATGTCTGAGACCTCTATCGGGAGGAGCTCGTCCGAAGTGTCTCTGGCGCCGGGTGTTTTTTGTGGTTGTCCCACTCGCCCAGCTAAGCGTTTTTGCAACCTCAGACAGCCCTCTGAATCCTCTTCTAGTTCCTCTTCTAGATCGTCCTCATCACTCAGTGGTGAGTACAGTTTATTGAGGCCATCTGAAGAGTTCTCACAGTTCTTCGAGGGTATTCTTGGCGGAGACAAAGTCATCTCCTCATCGGAGCGTTTGAATCTCGCTCCAAATGAGATCATTAGAGATCTGTCCACCACGGAGTTTGAGAGGAGGGGAACTCACGCTGTGAGGAACATCCTCATTAAGTCCTCTGAGTCCGTCACCAGTGGGGTCAGTCAGGGTTCTTCCACCACGTCCGCTGACAGAACGGACTCTGCTGCAGCGGATATTTTTAGCACCGTTGTGGACGGTGTGAAAATACTTTTCCAGAGAGGCCAGTCTCTTAGCGCTGTTGGGCTTGCAGATTCTGGTCTTCTGCCTGGCAGCATTAGAGACCCGGAGGCTTCTGAGAGTGGGGTTAGCGTGTCCAAGGCGGACATTTCTTCCATTGCACAAAGGCTGTACAACAGTCTGCGGCAGAAGTTGAGGAAGTTTCTGTCTTCACAAAAGCAGCCCCACACAGAAACCCAAGTAGCGCTGGCCAAGAACAGCATCAGCCAAATCCTGGGTGTGGTCCAAGAGGACATGTCAAAATCTGACAAGTTGAACAGGACAGGTGAGCTGTCCGAGTTATTCAGCTTAGTGGGAACTATGCTGGAGAACCTGGAGACGGCCACCTCCCCTATATCAACGCAGTCCTCTCAAACATTGAGGTTGGAGAAGACATTGGAAGATATGTCCTTCACACTTCCTGGGACCCCATCTCCAACTGAGCTCCAAAAGGTCATAAGTTTCCCTATTGTGCGTAGCTCAACAATTGACTGCACAGGTGTTGATGATCTTCATGATCAGAATGATTCAATGCTGGAATCATCATCGGCTGGGGCTAGGGACTCCATGGCTGCCATTGTGGAGACCATACTCAGTCCTGCAGAGCTGCAGCAGGCCTCTGTCCCTCTGGATAGACTGGAGGAGCTCCTTTCCGAAGGGAAGGTCCAGGCTCTGTCCCGCGACCTGGTCGACCGCCTGAAAAGCCTGATGCTTGAACAGGGAAAGGACCATGCGGGAACTGGCAAAAGTCACTCCGACTCTGCTCTCCTGGAACACACCCAAAGAGGGAGTGGAACAAGAGGACCCTCTTCCTCTGTGGTGATCTACGCTTTTGCCGAGGAGTCGGTGAAGCGGTTGTTGGCGACTCTCCTCGTCCCTCCCACGTCCTGGGGCTTGGATCAGAAAGCCTCCTCCTCCAGCTCACAGGTCTACGAACAGACTGTGAGCCTGTTCACAACGGCCTTGGTCCAGCAGGTCGCGGTCTCTCTGGAGGAGACACAGTCTGCCACATGTCCCCCCTCCCCCACGCTCTTTGGTACCGGTGGGTGCCAGAGCAGCGTGAGGGCGAGTGGCTCTGTAGAGTCAGGTTCTGTTAGCAAGTGTGTGTCACCGACCGGATCTGAGGCTGAGGCGACCCAGGCTGAGCCCAAAGGAAAGAAGAGGTCCAGGTTCGTCAGGTTCTTCAGGTTCTTCAAGGGCGGCTTCAAGGTAAACCAGATGTTACTATACTTTATACATTCCTGTCCGAGTTTGACATTTAATAGTCTCTGTAAACATTACGACCATTCAATGTTATCTGTCATCTATATACACGATCTCCTCTCATACACAGTGTTTTAGGAGTTATGGTGTCTTACCAATTCCATTGATTAAAGATAGGCCTGTCATGTAAACGTGTTACTTTGTTTTTGTAACGCTTGTTTCTTTCACAGAGCTCCAAGAAAACTCAGAGGGAGGTCAGCCCAGACCCAGAGGAAGAAGAGGAGCCCAAGGCTGGAGGCTGCTTCTGTAAGTCTGCTGACAGGAAGACCCTTCTGCTGTAGGGTTGATACTCCATGAACCAGCTAATCCTCAACATTACTACAAGCATCAATACACTATGAGACAAAATGTAATCCGTGAAAAAACAAGAATTCTGTGTTAAGTTAATGTCTCTCCCTCACCCTCCCTCTCTCTCTCCCTCCCTCTCTCTCTCTCTCTCTCTCTCTTTCTCTCTTTCCCTCCCTCCTGTCTCTAGCGGCCATCTTCAAGAGCATGGCATCAGCCATCGGCAAGGGCCTGTGTAAGCCCTTCAAGAAGGCCTCAAGAAAGACCACACCATGATTGCAAAAAAAAAAAAAAATGACCACACCTGAATCTCTCTTAATGTATCTAATTGATATGAATGATTGATATGAATAAATGTGTGGTCTTGCATTCAATCTATTGTATTCCTTGTCTTTTGTCATTTCACAAGAATAGAGAAACCTAGGATATTGGAAACTAGAATAATGAAACCTAGGATAGTGAAATGTACTGCTGGACAAAATACTATACTGTGTTAGTATAAATGTATGTTAGTATGAATGATTATGATGATTTGGACAATAGTCCAAACGGTTACAATGGTCCAAATGATATCACAGTATCAGGTATGGAGAAGGTGCTGGGGTGTGATTTACTAGTCTGTCTGGGCTTGGTTCTGGCCATACTGTCTCAGTACTGTGTGCCTTCTCTAACAGTAAACATCCACATGAACAAAAGACACTTTCTAAACACGTTCTCTTACTTGCCAGCTACTCTGATACTAGAATAATATGAAGTACGAAGTTCACATTCGCGCGTTTGTGCGTGTTTGCTGAGCATGTGAGGAAGATGTCAGAGAATGATGAAACTTTAGATTTTTTTTTTTAATCACTAATGATTAGATTTAGATTAGGTTACATGTTGTCTGCTTTCTTCTTGCTCTCTTTAAGCCCAATGCACACGGCGTGCGATTTTGTCGCACGACAACATTCGATTCTCAATTCTCACCACCGAAGTGAGTGGGTGTGAATAGACAGTGATCCTCTAAGCCTGGCTAGCTAGGTATCTAGCCACTAGCAGCAGCTGTCACTCAGCTGCCACTGATCGTAGTAGTAGTAGTAACTATCCACAACAAACTGTGTAGTTATAGCCAGAGCCATACATGCATACCCATGCCATGGTTCTGGTTAGTTAACTACCTGGTGGGCTGATTAAATCATGTCATGTCGGTTAAATCAGCCCACCAGGTAGTTAAACCAGAACCATGGCATGGGTATGCATGTATGGCTCTGGCTATAACTACACAGTTTGCTTGACTCTAGTCAGCTGAGCTAACCAATCCTGCCCTCCTGCTTTATTAGTGAGCCAGGAACACAGAAGAGCACTAGAAACAGTAGCTAGCATCCAATTAATAATAATACACCTTAGCTAGATATGAGGTGTCGCAGTTAGCTGCTGGGGACAGACATGCATGGGTCTAATATCATTCTTGTCATCCAAACTATTCACTGACTGACTCAGTTATTTTGTTTACAGGATTTCTACAATTGGCCCGATGAGTCATTCGAGGAGATGGACAGCACTCTGGCTGTGCAGCAGGTGGGACTCAAATGTCATATGGGACTAAAAATGCAACTTGAGCAATTTGTGGTGGATACATTTTGGTAAATTCAACAAGGCCACTATCAGTGACTACTCAAGCAGCAGTCTGCTCTCAGCTCTCTCTCTCTCAGTTGTGGATTAAAAGGATATTTTGGCAACACATTTTCCTACTTAACCCAGTCAGATGTACTCATGATCGATCCCATTTTTATATGTCTGCATGCTGCAGTTTGAAGGTTTTTGCCGAGCCAACCACCAAGCTTTGGTGTGGTTAGAAGGTCTATTTTCCTGCTTTTGAGAGGAGCTAGCTAGTTGTTCCTGAAGACTTCCATTCGTTATGCATTTAGCAATGGCTCCGTAACTACCTTCAAACTGCACGCAGACATAAACATGGTATCGATGCGGTAAATACTCTGGGTAAATAGAAAAAAAATGTATGGCAGAAATGTTAAACTATCCCTTAGTTTTTTGCTTAATAGCTCTACAGTTAGCACAAGTTTTCATTCTGCCACGGAAGTTTCTGATGTTGAATTACAATGCTATTGTGGTATTTTGTCTATGTCTGCCTTGTCTTAAAAAATGTAGCTCTTGTTCTTCTCAGTACATCCAGCAGAACATCCGGACAGACTGCTCAAACATTGACAAGATCCTGGAGCCCCCGGAAGGTCAGGACGAAGGGGTCTGGAAGTATGAACACCTCAGGTAGTGGTTGACATTAAACACTTCCAAAAACCATAATGTGCACTGGTACTGGGAAAGTCAAATCTCATTGTGGTCTTTGACTCATTAGAAGGAATACCAGTGACGATGTTTTTGCTATATAGGGAATGTTGTTCACCCCTTTGTGACCTCTCTTTCTCACGATGAAAGCCAATTTTAACACCCAAACTGTTGTCTCTTGTTGTCTGTTTCAGACAGTTCTGTTTAGAGCTGAATGGACTTGCAGTGAAATTACAGGTATGCACTTACTTAAATGATTGGCCGCTTGGAAGATAGCCCCATTTTTGTCTGAGTGGTAATTAATTTGCAAGTCTAACATAATGCTCCGCCATAGGGAGAATGCCACCCAGACACATGCACCCAGATGACTGCAACAGAGCAGTGGATCTTCCTCTGTGCTGCCCACAAGACCCCCAAAGAGGTATGTTCCACTCTCTACCGATATCGGCTGCTTATTAGAGGCAGATCAGTGGTTCAGTCCTTACAACCTTTCCCTGGTCCTTTAGCCCCCAAACATTCATGTGCCAGTTATACATTTCTAACTGTGTTATACTCATTATTTCAGACTGATATTAAAATGTATGTTGTTTCTTACAGTGTCCAGCCATCGACTACACCAGACACACTCTGGACGGCGCTGCCTGCCTCCTCAACAGCAACAAGTATTTCCCCAGCAGGTGAGGAGTTGTGTGTATGCTTCCACTAACGTTGAACACTTACATCCTTCACTCTGACATCCGTTTTGATTGACTGTACTTGTTCACCGTCTAGTTCACTAATACTCCACCTCTCATACTGTACAGGGGAGGCTGGTTCATTAGGGGCAATTGGACAATGCCCCACCAAAGGGAGAAGAGAGAGATTTTTTTTCTATGACTTCTAGACAGTGTTGCTTCTGAATATCATAGTCCAATCAGCTAGTGTTCTGTGGAGTATATCATAGTCCAATCAGCTAGTGTTCTGTGGAGTATGTTCCAATCAGCTTCAAGTCCCGCCCCTTTCAGGGCAACTTGCACTCTACTCGAAAGTGCACTAGGCTGTTCTCGTAGACTTGCATGTAAAATCTATTTTGGTAACTTCAGGCCATTCGGTCATTTGTCTATGGGGTTTTGGGACATGCACAAAGAATCGTACGTGCTTACGTCATGTCATACGGCCGGCGTCACGTTCGTTCACCTGCTTCACCATGGCTAGTAATGTTCTGAACAACTCGGTTGAATCTTTAAAAGAAACACCGTTCAGCCGTCGTAGCAACCAGGAGAAATTAACAGTAAAGGAATTAGGACCACCCAGACCAAATTTAATTATAAAGCAAGTTTATACAAAGGCAGGGAAAATTGGAAAATCGTATAACCGAGGATTTACGAGGGGTTGGTATGAGAAGAAAACATGGCTAGCGGGATGTGAAGTAACAAATGCGTTGTTCTGCTTTCCACTACCGGACTTTGTAAACAAATTGAACAAATGGATTAGAAGGAGGCATCTTTTGTTCCCAACTTGATATTGCAACTGGACCTATTACCGAAGTCAAACTTGTGTAAGTAAGTGAATCATCTGTCCTTCAGTCATGATAGGAAAACCAAATCGATGCTGGGAGAAGGAATGGCAGACTGTATTCTGATTGTATCTTCTATGCTCTTTGTATGTTTCTATGCTCTTTGTATGTTTCTATGCTCTTTGTATGTGTCTTGGTGTAGGAGAAACGTAGGACCACGTTGGAAACAAGTGTTTCGGTACACGTTGACGTGTAGAAACTGTAGAGAGAAAATTGTAGAAATTGTAGAGAAAACTGGGAGGGTAGAGGTGATGAAGAGGTCTGTACAGGGGGGGGTAGAGGTGATGAAGAGGTCTGTACAGGGGGGTAGAGGTGATGAAGAGATCTGTACAGGGGGGGTAGAGGGGATGAAGAGGTCTGTACAGGGGGGTAGAGGGGATGAAGAGGTCTGTACAGGGGGGTAGAGGGGATGAAGAGGTCTGTACAGGGGGGTAGAGGGGATGAAGAGGTCGGTACAGGGGGGGTAGAGGGGATGAAGAGGTCTGTACAGGGGGGTAGAGGGGATGAAGAGGTCTGTACAGGGGATGAAGAGGTCTGTACAGAGGGGTAGAGGGTATGAAGAGGTCTGTACAGAGGGGTAGAGGGGATGAAGAGGTCTGTACAGGGGGGTAGAGGGGATGAAGAGGTCTGTATAGGGGGGTAGAGGGTATGAAGAGGTCTGTACAGGGGGGTAGAGGGGATGAAGAGGTCTGTACAGGGGGGTAGAGGGGATGGAGAGGTCTGTAGAGGAGGGTAGAGGGGATGGAGAGGTATGTAGAGGAGGGTAGAGGGGATGGAGAGGTCTGTACAGGGGGGGTAGAGGGGATGAAGAGGTCTGTACAGGGCGGTAGAGGGGATGAAGAGGTCTGTAGAGGAGGGTAGAGGGGATGGAGAGGTCTGTACAGGGGGGGTAGAGGGGATGAAGAGGTCTGTACAGGGGGGTAGAGGGGATGAAGAGGTCTGTAGAGGAGGGTAGAGGGGATGAAGAGGCCTGTAGAGGAGGGTAGAGGGGATGAAGAGGTCTGTACAGGGGGTAGAGGGGATGGAGAGGTCTGTACAGGGGGTAGAGGGGATGGAGAGGTCTGTACAGGGGGGTAGAGGGGATGGAGAGGTCTGTACAGGGGGTAGAGGGGATGGAGAGGTCTGTACAGGGGGTAGAGGGGATGAAGAGGTCTGTACAGGGGGGTAGAGGGGATGGAGAGGTCTGTAGAGGTGGGTAGAGGGGATGGAGAGGTCTGTAGAGGTGGGTAGAGGGGATGAAGAGGTCTGTAGAGGTGGGTAGAGGGGATGAAGAGGTCTGTACAGGGGGGTAGAGGGGATGAAGAGGTCTGTACAGGGGGGTAGAGGGGATGGCGAGGTCTGTACAGGGGGGTAGAGCTATTCTCATGCTAAAATTGACTGTAAATCCAGATTTTAAAGTTGATATTCTTCCCCGTGGAGCATGCCCCCATAACCTGTGCCCCACCCAAACATTTTAGCACCAGCCGCCACTGATACTGTATTGACTGATATGTTTACCTCCATTTGATGGTTGCTGTAAACAGAATGCTGTTCCAGTATGTGAATGGTGACATTTTCTCAGTAAATGACTTGTTCCTTTTGCAGGGTGAGTATTAAAGAATCATCTGTAGCGAAGTTGGGTTCTGTTTGTCGGCGGATCTATAGGATATTCTCCCACGCCTACTTCCACCATCGCCAGATCTTCGACCATTACGAGGTAAACCGTGTCTGCCATCTCTCCACCATCTACCCTCTCTCTCTATATATATAATCTCTCTGAGATTTGCCAGTGACTACATACGTTCACTATCATTGTTGTTAAAATGTTTCGTTGACCTACTTTTTTTTTTTTTTATGGATAAAAGCTAAATTAATTCCCTTGCTTTCTCCAGAACGAGACGTTCCTGTGTCATCGGTTCACGCGATTTGTGATGAAGTACAACCTGATGTCAAAGGATAACCTGATAGTGCCCATAATGGAGGACGAGGTTCAGAATGAAGCGGAAGGAGAGAATGACGCCTGAGACTATTACACCGTGCCAAACTTACAATGACATATTCACACATGCTGTTCCCCACTAGACGCACACAAAGCAAAACCACCCGTTATTTTATCCTATTAGACCCAAGAGAAACGGCACTGAAATCGCCTATGCTAGCTTAAGTAGACTGCTTTCATTAATTATAGTCCATCCTTACTTAGCTTGAGCTTTTCAGAGAACATGACAGTGTTGTGATGTGTATGGGAGATGGACAGTGTACCATTGGTCTTTATCGGACCTCAACCGAGCTTAGCTTCCTGTCAGTCCTTAGTTGTTTTCACAGGGTCAGCGACTCTGGTCTTGTAGAGCCACATCTTATGCAGGTGTACCTAATACAGAACCATGGAACCACCACCAGGTTTAGATGTGGATGTACATGATTAGTGAGTTGTTGACTTGAACAAAAAACTGTCCGATACTGCCACTGTATGCGTCTACTTGTCTACTCACTGGACCGGAGTCTCTGCATCTTCATTTCTTACTGTATAAGGGTCTCTTTCCTTATTGTTACTATAGAGTGGGGATGCTTTATGACAATAGCATTCAGGACAATAGCTTATTATTCACTGTATTTATTTTCAAGAGAGTAATTTGTTGTCATTATATGTGAATAATAATGACAGCTATTCAGAACTGCCTTAGGTTTTCAAAGCAAGAGTGTGTCTCATTCAATTTCTATATTCATGTCAAATTATGAACTATTTCTCAAACAACACAAAAAAACAATCTATTGATTGTGTTGTCTTTTTGTCCCTGGTGGATATCCATTCTCATTTTCTTATTAAAATATCAGATATATTTACAACCATGTGTCAAGTATGTTTCCATTTCTCATCTTTTTATTTTGATCCACATTGCTAGAACAACATAGTAACTGTAACTATCTCAGAACAACCCATTACAGTGAATGTTAGTCCCACTTCTTCATAACGTCAGCTGTCTATAGCACATACTATACTAACTTGACACTGATGTTTTGCTCACTACCTATAGTTTAATTTGTATATCTTATTAAGAGTTAACAAACAGTTGTGCCTACAGCGAAATCCAGTTCGTTACAAAAACATGCAGATAATGTTATGTTTCCAGTGATCATTCTTTATGAAAACCACATATAAAAGTCAACCAGTTATAGGACACAATTCCTAGGTATTGCTCAGTGTCTTCAGTAAGTATCACCCCCCCCCCCCCCCCCGGGTCTTTTTCTACATTTTGTTGTGTTACTTTAAAACAGATTTAATAGATTTTTTGGCACTGATCTACCCAAAATACCCTATAATATCAAAGTATTACATGAAGAACAATATGGCTGAAACCATGGTTGAACTCTACTTGAGGGGATCAGTGGCAGACGTGGGAGAGGAGTCAGAGCTCTCAGCCATGTACTCGTTACGCAGATGGGTGTAGTGGGGGCTGTGGTGACTCCTGGGCTTCAGGCTGACAGAGGAGTGAGGGAAACCTTGTCTCATAAAATGAAACTTCTGGTCCTTGAGGGGGACATGAAAAGACAATGCATTACGATTCGGCACAACTGTAAGTCGTCCCAAAAGGCCAGTTATCAACATCCATCATATACGTGTAGTATCATACTATAAGATTAATTTATACCTTTACTGGTTCTTGCTGCATGATAGGCGCCATAGCCGCCGGAATTTGCGCATACACTTGATGGTAGGTCGGTTGCACCATGTGGTCGATGAACTGCGGCTATGACACAACACGTAGATTATGAGTGATATAATGTATCATGCAAATTGTGTGAATCTTCTGGTGGTGGTGATACATAACTTTATGAAAAAACTGTATTACACACCAACCAAAATAATAATTACAGTATTACAAAAAGTATTACACACCAAAATCACATTGATTGATTGAACTAGATCACTGGTTTTAAGAATACCTCTGGGATGGGGGTCTCTTGCACTGGCACGGCAGGCTGGACACAACCTCCGTCAGGGGGCATCTCCAGGGGCTGGTACACAAGCTCAGAGGGCTGCATGTACCAGGGCAACACAGGGCTGGAGGGGGCTGGAGACTGACACATGCACAAGCACACACACAATCACAATGAGTTGCTTTTTCAAAGGATGCACCTTGCCCCCCCCCCCCCCCCCTAAAAGTCCAGGGGGTGACACAAAAACAGGGCCTCCTCTGCTTTTACCTGGGGATGGTTCCATTGCAGATGGCCAGGGATACACTGGGCGGGGGCCTACGGCAAAGGCATAAAAGAGCAGCTCACTATCAAGCAGTGTACGGAGCAGTCACACAATATGTGACAGCATGTGGTGAAACGGGGAACAAGTCGCCAACCGATCAAAATGTTCAGACTTTTATTCTGTAAAAATGTACGTTGTGAAAATCAGTGACACACTCGCTAGTCAAGCCAAAACATTGCAATGCAATGGATTCAGTGAGTAATCCAGACTACTACCTAGTTAACTATAATACTACTTTACATTGTTAGCAGGCTCAGAAAACAAGCTGTGTTAGTTGACTAGCGTTGATTTTCAACAACACTGAAATGTATTTACATTTTTCAGAATAAAAGTCTGAACATTAAATAGGCTGCCGACTTGTTCCCAGTTTCACCAGCTGCTGTCACATATCACCTTTCTCAACAGCATTGAACATATCCCACAAATAAACAACTGCCTGTTGTTATTGCTCATGGTAACGATGCTATTATAGGTGAACCTAGTTGTAATGGGGGGTGAGAGGGTGCAAAACAGACTGCTCTGACCTGGTAGTGATGGTAGGTTGGTTGTTGGTAGATGGGTTGAGGTGGTTGGGTCACCATTACCGGGGAGCCAGACACTGACTGGGACATGAATGAATTTGCAGACACTGACTGGGACATGAATGAATTTGCAGACACTGACTGGGACATGAATGAATTTGCAGACACTGACTGGGACATGAATGAATTTGCCCTAGGTGAGATCTTAGCTTAAGTCATATTCAAAGTCCAGGGGAGGCCTATCCCTATACATTATTTGAAATGAAAGAAAATGACAGACAGAACTTTATTGAAAATTCTATTTAAACATCTCCTCAAGTTCAAATGCCCCCTGTCGAATTGCTAGCTTTTCGATAGCGTAGCTGGTTAACATCGGGTATTTGAGCAGACGGTGACGTATGTTGGCAAGTCAAAGGTCACAAGTTGGAGGCTCGATTGGAGCAACTCCAATATCAAACATTACAAGTCTCCCGACAGTCCGGTTGTGGTTGTCTCTCTGTTTGTAGAGTAGCGCCCACTTGAGGCTGAGTGGGGAACATACTCACAGGCCAGTGGTGTGCAGGAGCAGGAGGTCTCATCTCGGAGGAGTAGAAATAGGCCACTCCGTTGTGGAAAGTGTAGGGGTAACCTGGGTAGGGGTAACCTGTGGTGCCACAGGGAGCAGGTATGGTCATACCAGGGGTAGGGCTTGACACAGAGAAACTATTGGCTGAGTAAAGCGGGTAGAAGGGGGGAGGGGGCGGGGAGACAAGATTTCAACCACCAACCTATGTGCAATAGAAAAAATAACACTAACTGTCCACATAACATGATAATTCACCATACTAATACAGTATGTACATACAGAATGCTACGGTATATTTAATAAAACTTAAACATGTCAATTTACTGTAAGTACGTTACAACGTTCATTCTACCACTATAAGGTGCTTTATTAAGCTGCTTTACTTATCACTACACATACTTACGATGCCCTCCTATGTATTGCCTGCGAATGGCTGGGCCAATGCTGAGCTTCTTGTTCCTGATGTTGAGTATGTCAGCCTGAGGGGGGATGGTTAGTGGGGACAAGGGGAGAAGGAATCCAGCACATATTAATGAGAGCATTAACTAACACTATTATGTAGACTAACAGGACATGCAGGGCTCGACATTACGGCTTGTCCACTTGTCCAGGACAAGTATATTTTATGTTCGGACAAGTGGACTTCCTCCTGCAGTTCTCTGACGGACAAGTCAAAACAAAAAAAGAAATTAATACGTATTAATATCTGCAAAGAAATAACTCCTCCTTCCGATCTGAATAGTAAAACAAATATTTGCAAGCTATGCCGCGCCTCATTCTCCTTGAGGCTCTTACATCAGGTGCTCTTGTAGTTATCGTAAATATTCTGAAATACTCATGCCTATTGTGACCAATCTTCTTGTTTTTTTAAGAATTGTTTTCTGAGTGGGGCAGTCCCACTCATATTTTTCATTTTATTGGACAGATATAATGAAGACAGACATGAAGACAGACATGAAGTAAGGAGATATAATGAAGACAGACATGAAAGTAAGGAGAAGAAGGGAGGGCATGTCAGCAGGGCATGGGCCGGATTTGAACTCATGCCGACATGGGCATATGTGTGTACTGTAGACCGCGGTGCTAGACCACCCCAGACCACGTGGCCAATCTTAGTCTAAAAGAAATCACTGATTACCCCTTCATAACAATTTTTAATAATTACAAAATATTGTTTAATTAATATATTTTTTTAATTGATCAAATTATCAAATCAATAGTAGTCAAATGTGTTATTTGCACTAACACATATTGCTTTTTCAAAATCTTTGTATTTGGACAAGTAACTTGAGCTCTCAGACAAGTAAAATATATATTCACTTATCCAAAGGACAAGTACCTGAAAAAGCTTAATGTCAAGCCCTGACATGTACACATGTGTAACCTCATCTGTGGAGACAGATACGTACATGTGTATCAGCTGTGTCTAATCTATAGTAGAAGTAGGGGTGTAAATCCCCTTACTGTTTCTGTTTTTTTAAAGTGTATTTCCATATCCATTGTATGCAGTGTGTTGGCTCTATGTGACTATAACTTGAGTGAATGTTATACTTACACGACGAAGGAGTTTCTGGACATCCTCTTCAGTACCAAAGGTGACAAAACCGTATCTGTGGGATGGATGGGATGGGATGGAAAGAACATAACAAGGCAAAGATCCTCTGTACGTGCATGACATTTCAACTTACTGTATGTTGTTTATTCATTATTGTAATGTAAATATGTATTATGGTTGGTTAATCTGAGCTAAATCAGGTCTAGGTGCAATCTAACCACTGCAAATCTATATCTGAACTCACCCCTTTGACACCCCAGCACGGTCAGTCACAATCTTCACGTCCAATACATCTCCATGGTGGGAAAAGAAACGCCACAGCTCGTTCTCATTTGTCTACTCACAAATGGGAACATGCACATCCCCACCCCCACCCCCACCCCGACAGACAGACAGACAGACAGACAGACAGACAGACAGACAGACACACACACACACACACACACACACACACATTCATGAATTAATTATGTTTGTATACTTTGATGCTCCCTTAAATCCCCCCAAAAGGGTCAAGTGAGGTTGCATGGCTTAAACTTGGCCCCGGTAAACAAATAGGTTATCAAGTGAGCAAGTAAACAGGTAATTCACCTTGAAGTCAATTCCTCCCACAAAGATGCGATTTGGGATGACTGTGCCGGAGTGGCGGGCATGGTGAGAGGGACTGGTGTTACCAGTCTCCAGATACACCGGATCAGGAGAGGGAGTGCTGGTCTGAGTCTGTGTGCAAGTAAACTTGAAAAAGCAGAATTAGGCCACATCAATTATCTCCACTGTAAATACATTTTACATTTTAATTAAAAAGAAGATTCTTCCTTCTAGCATTGTGACTGCTAATGGCCATGGCTCTAGTAGATTTATTCTTATGATGACTGATAGATACATGATTCACTTACAGGGTATATACAGGAATCTTGAGGTTAATTTCAATACCTTTCTAAGACTTTTTAAAGACCGTGTCAATATTTTTCCAGACCTCACCGCCACTTCGAGCTGTAACCGTTCACATCAGTGACACCTTTAACTTAACAGTTTTAGTTCGCTAGACCACTGTCTAGACCACTGTCTAGACCACTGTCATACAACACCATTTAGACCACTGTCTAGACCACTGTCATACAACACCATTTCCGGTTCATCTTTGTTTTTTTAATAAAAACTAATTAATTCACAAACTTTTACTAAACGTTTTTAGGACTCAAACTCTTTGGACAGAGTCTAATTCAGAAAAATACCTACAAAACTCAAGACCTCGTAAAATCGTGATAAGACTTTTTAATACTTATTAAGGGTCTTGATTTTCCCAAAATGGAGTTATCAACTTGTAATACGTTTCAAGACACCGCGGATACCCTGGCACACCTGCTCTTTGAAGGTGCACTTTATTGTGTCTGCGAGTGACCCGTTCTCAAAACAATAGCAACGAAACCTTCATGACCTTTTGCACTTCAAATACAAGTCTCCCCATATTACAGTGGCCTTGATTTTAACCATATTGATATAGTACAACCTGAAATGCATTAAACTACTAACCACTGGGCTCGATCTGTGGGGGAATGCATCATTTTTAAATGAATTTTAAGGCGCAATATTCATAAAATAAATCAATGGGTTAGGGTTAGCTCCGATGGAAAGCTAGCTAAGCCGATGCCGATTGCTAGCTCTGCGAGCCTAGGCGCCAAGAGAAGAAAACGACTAAGCAAGCTAAAAGACTCACCAACCAGAATCAAAGTCAAAGATGCACAATATTAACACGTTAATAGATGATTATTACCAAGCGAACTAGATCTACATCAACACAATCACACACAGCATCTAAGTGAAAATATCAGTGCAAAAGCTAACATGACTTACTGATACTTCGGGCTCCATCGTTGACTCTTAGTCCTGATGATGTCAGTGTTGGGCAAATTAAGTAGATTTTGGAAAGCCTAAACGAACTATACAAGTTAGCTAGCGAACTACAATTTATAGCGATTCCGAAAACACAACCAGCGCGGCAGTCGCGATGAGTACCTGTCTCTCTTGTGGCGCAGATGCAGATTGTGGACCAGTTCGTTAGGATGAAATAGTCTCGCGCTCTTTGTGGTGGACGCAACCAAGGTAGTGACAGAGCGGGAGACGACGCTCGAAGGAAGAGGATATTTATTAGGATTTAAATATCAGCAGATTTTTTTTTTTTAAAGATTACATTTATATGACACTAACATTTAAAGAATTGATGTATTTAATAAATAATTGTTAGTTTGCTGCGCCTAGTTTTATTTCCGCTTACCCATGAACTTAGAAGGATGGAATGTTCCAAGGCCTTGACCTTAAATAACCTCAATGCGTTGATGGCGGGATAATTTAAAAACCCTGCACTTCCCCATTTGAAATGCCTTAATTTTTAATTAATAGTATTTTCATTCGTATGTATTACTTTTCTGATACAACAGAAAAGGTAACATGCTTATTATTACTATTACTCCACACATGTTCTGCATCTTTTAGAAACACCACGCGAAGTGATCGCATAGTGAGAGAGCAGCGTAATGCCAGGTCGGGATGGAGTCATGAGAACTCCTCGCATTTGGGCTATTTGTCCCGATTACAACAATGACAGAAGGAGTTGTCTCGTGATGTCCATGACATTAATTCATCTTCAGATCAATCTGGATGCTATAACCAAAAACATTCACTGGATGACGATGTTTCCTACTGCATTTGTGCATGGTAGGCTATGCCAAAACGTTTGACAACAATGGAATAAAACATGTTTAGCCTGCTGTGGCAAAAACAAAGCAGTGGGCAAACTATTTGAAGAAGCTGCATTTCCAGACAGTTTGCAATGAACTTCACAAAGTAAGCTGTTAAATTGAAGATATGACTCCATATTCGGCTTTCATTTTATTTAAACCAATTATTAACCAATAGTACAATTCGCTTGCACATGATTTGCAACATGTGCTGCACACGATTGGCCGCCTTTGACAGTAGCCCCTCCCCCAGAACATCAAGTTCACATCAAGTGTGCAAACGTAGCCTATATCATCAACACAATACAACACATTTGAATTACAGTATATACAGTAATTGATTGAAAATACTTGTCATCCATGGGATCAATTGGTTAACATGTCCTCATCTGTATGAAAAAGGTACACATACACAGGTACACCAACACATAGCAATGTTGTTATGGCACTGATATGGGCCACGTCATGCTGGTCTGGACTGGTACAGATACCCCCGAGGCGAGGCTGTAATGTACCGTACCAAGCTGGATATGAGCCATCATCATTTAATGAGTCAGTTAAATATGTCATGGCCCTGGTCTGGCCCCAATGACATTCATGGTTGAGTTCTGTATAGGGAGCAGAAGTCGGATCTGATGTCTGGCTGAGTAGGACTTGAGCTAGCTGTGTTTTAAAACCCATATGTTACATGGGCTACTATGAGGAATCTGTTGAAAAAAAGAGAGTTGATTTTGCCATTTTTGCATTGCCTTGATAATTATGTGTCAAATTCATTCTCATGTGACCAACAATTGTCATGGCAATGCCAACATGGCAAAGTCTCCTTTCAACAGATTCCTTATATATAAAATAGATTTTTTTGGCACTGATCTACCCAAAATACCCTATAATATCAAAGTATTACATGAAGAACAATATGGCTGAAAACATGGTTGAACTCTAATTGAGGGGATCAGTGGCAGACGTGGGAGAGGAGTCAGAGCTCTCAGCCATGTACTCGTTACGCAGATGGGTGTAGTGGGGGCTGTGGTGACCCCTGGGCTTCAGGCTGACAGAGGAGTGAGGGAAACCTTGTCTCATAAAATGAAACTTCTGGTCCTTGAGGGGGACATGAAAAGACAATGCATTACGATTCGGCACAACTCACTGTAAGTCATCCCAAAAGGCCAGTTATCAACATCCATCATATACGTGTAGTATCATACTATAAGATTAATTTATACCTTTACTGGTTCTTGCTGCATGATAGGCACCATAGCCGGCAGACTTTGCTGCATGATAGGCGCCATAGCCGGCAGACTTTGCTGCATGATAGGCGCCATAGCCGGCAGACTTTGCGCATACACTTGATGGTAGGTCGGTTGCACCATGTGGTCGATGAACTGCGGCTATGACACAACACGTAGATTATGAGTGATATAATGTATCATGCAAATTGTGTGAATCTTCTGGTGGTGGTGATACATAACTTTATGAAAAAACTGTATTACACACCAACCAAAATAATAATTACAGTATTACAAAAAGTATTACACACCAAAATCACATTGATTGATTGAACTAGATCACTGGTTTTAAGAATACCTCTGGGATGGGGGTCTCTTGCACTGGCACGGCAGGCTGGACACAACCTCCGTCAGGGGGCATCTCCAGGGGCTGGTACACAAGCTCAGAGGGCTGCATGTACCAGGGCAACACAGGGCTGGAGGGGGCTGGAGACTGACACATGCACAAGCACACACACAATCACAATGAGTTGCTTTTTCAAAGGATGCACCTTGCCCCCCCCCCCCCCCCCTAAAAGTCCAGGGGGTGACACAAAAACAGGGCCTCCTCTGCTTTTACCTGGGGATGGTTCCATTGCAGATGGCCAGGGATACACTGGGCGGGGGCCTACGGCAAAGGCATAAAAGAGCAGCTCACTATCAAGCAGTGTACGGAGCAGTCACACAATATGTGACAGCATGTGGTGAAACGGGGAACAAGTCGCCAACCGATCAAAATGTTCAGACTTTTATTCTGTAAAAATGTACGTTGTGAAAATCAGTGACACACTCGCTAGTCAAGCCAAAACATTGCAATGCAATGGATTCAGTGAGTAATCCAGACTACTACCTAGTTAACTATAATACTACTTTACATTGTTAGCAGGCTCAGAAAACAAGCTGTGTTAGTTGACTGCGTTGATTTTCAACAACACTGAAATGTATTTACATTTTTCAGAATAAAAGTCTGAACATTAAATAGGCTGCCGACTTGTTCCCAGTTTCACCAGCTGCTGTCACATATCACCTTTCTCAACAGCATTGAACATATCCCACAAATAAACAACTGCCTGTTGTTATTGCTCATGGTAACGATGCTATTATAGGTGAACCTAGTTGTAATGGGGGGTGAGAGGGTGCAAAACAGACTGCTCTGACCTGGTAGTGATGGTAGGTTGGTTGTTGGTAGATGGGTTGAGGTGGTTGGGTCACCATTACCGGGGAGCCAGACACTGACTGGGACATGAATGAATTTGCAGACACTGACTGGGACATGAATGAATTTGCAGACACTGACTGGGACATGAATGAATTTGCAGACACTGACTGGGACATGAATGAATTTGCCCTAGGTGAGATCTTAGCTTAAGTCATATTCAAAGTCCAGGGGAGGCCTATCCCTATACATTATTTGAAATGAAAGAAAATGACAGACAGAACTTTATTGAAAATTCTATTTAAACATCTCCTCAAGTTCAAATGCCCCCTGTCGAATTGCTAGCTTTTCGATAGCGTAGCTGGTTAACATCGGGTATTTGAGCAGACGGTGACGTATGTTGGCAAGTCAAAGGTCACAAGTTGGAGGCTCGATTGGAGCAACTCCAATATCAAACATTACAAGTCTCCCGACAGTCCGGTTGTGGTTGTCTCTCTGTTTGTAGAGTAGCGCCCACTTGAGGCTGAGTGGGGAACATACTCACAGGCCAGTGGTGTGCAGGAGCAGGAGGTCTCATCTCGGAGGAGTAGAAATAGGCCACTCCGTTGTGGAAAGTGTAGGGGTAACCTGGGTAGGGGTAACCTGTGGTGCCACAGGGAGCAGGTATGGTCATACCAGGGGTAGGGCTTGACACAGAGAAACTATTGGCTGAGTAAAGCGGGTAGAAGGGGGGAGGGGGCGGGGAGACAAGATTTCAACCACCAACCTATGTGCAATAGAAAAAATAACACTAACTGTCCACATAACATGATAATTCACCATACTAATACAGTATGTACATACAGAATGCTACGGTATATTTAATAAAACTTAAACATGTCAATTTACTGTAAGTACGTTACAACGTTCATTCTACCACTATAAGGTGCTTTATTAAGCTGCTTTACTTATCACTACACATACTTACGATGCCCTCCTATGTATTGCCTGCGAATGGCTGGGCCAATGCTGAGCTTCTTGTTCCTGATGTTGAGTATGTCAGCCTGAGGGGGGATGGTTAGTGGGGACAAGGGGAGAAGGAATCCAGCACATATTAATGAGAGCATTAACTAACACTATTATGTAGACTAACAGGACATGCAGGGCTCGACATTACGGCTTGTCCACTTGTCCAGGACAAGTATATTTTATGTTCGGACAAGTGGACTTCCTCCTGCAGTTCTCTGACGGACAAGTCAAAACAAAAAAAGAAATTAATACGTATTAATATCTGCAAAGAAATAACTCCTCCTTCCGATCTGAATAGTAAAACAAATATTTGCAAGCTATGCCGCGCCTCATTCTCCTTGAGGCTCTTACATCAGGTGCTCTTGTAGTTATCGTAAATATTCTGAAATACTCATGCCTATTGTGACCAATCTTCTTGTTTTTTTAAGAATTGTTTTCTGAGTGGGGCAGTCCCACTCATATTTTTCATTTTATTGGACAGATATAATGAAGACAGACATGAAGACAGACATGAAGTAAGGAGATATAATGAAGACAGACATGAAAGTAAGGAGAAGAAGGGAGGGCATGTCAGCAGGGCATGGGCCGGATTTGAACTCATGCCGACATGGGCATATGTGTGTACTGTAGACCGCGGTGCTAGACCACCCCAGACCACGTGGCCAATCTTAGTCTAAAAGAAATCACTGATTACCCCTTCATAACAATTTTTAATAATTACAAAATATTGTTTAATTAATATATTTTTTTAATTGATCAAATTATCAAATCAATAGTAGTCAAATGTGTTATTTGCACTAACACATATTGCTTTTTCAAAATCTTTGTATTTGGACAAGTAACTTGAGCTCTCAGACAAGTAAAATATATATTCACTTATCCAAAGGACAAGTACCTGAAAAAGCTTAATGTCAAGCCCTGACATGTACACATGTGTAACCTCATCTGTGGAGACAGATACGTACATGTGTATCAGCTGTGTCTAATCTATAGTAGAAGTAGGGGTGTAAATCCCCTTACTGTTTCTGTTTTTTTAAAGTGTATTTCCATATCCATTGTATGCAGTGTGTTGGCTCTATGTGACTATAACTTGAGTGAATGTTATACTTACACGACGAAGGAGTTTCTGGACATCCTCTTCAGTACCAAAGGTGACAAAACCGTATCTGTGGGATGGATGGGATGGGATGGAAAGAACATAACAAGGCAAAGATCCTCTGTACGTGCATGACATTTCAACTTACTGTATGTTGTTTATTCATTATTGTAATGTAAATATGTATTATGGTTGGTTAATCTGAGCTAAATCGGGTCTAGGTGCAATCTAACCACTGCAAATCTATATCTGAACTCACCCCTTTGACACCCCAGCACGGTCAGTCACAATCTTCACGTCCAATACATCTCCATGGTGGGAAAAGAAACGCCACAGCTCGTTCTCATTTGTCTACTCACAAATGGGAACATGCACATCCCCACCCCCACCCCCACCCCGACAGACAGACAGACAGACAGACAGACAGACAGACACACACACACACACACACACACACACACACACACACACACATTCATGAATTAATTATGTTTGTATACTTTGATGCTCCCTTAAATCCCCCCAAAAGGGTCAAGTGAGGTTGCATGGCTTAAACTTGGCCCCGGTAAACAAATAGGTTATCAAGTGAGCAAGTAAACAGGTAATTCACCTTGAAGTCAATTCCTCCCACAAAGATGCGATTTGGGATGACTGTGCCGGAGTGGCGGGCATGGTGAGAGGGACTGGTGTTACCAGTCTCCAGATACACCGGATCAGGAGAGGGAGTGCTGGTCTGAGTCTGTGTGCAAGTAAACTTGAAAAAGCAGAATTAGGCCACATCAATTATCTCCACTGTAAATACATTTTACATTTTAATTAAAAAGAAGATTCTTCCTTCTAGCATTGTGACTGCTAATGGCCATGGCTCTAGTAGATTTATTCTTATGATGACTGATAGATACATGATTCACTTACAGGGTATATACAGGAATCTTGAGGTTAATTTCAATACCTTTCTAAGACTTTTTAAAGACCGTGTCAATATTTTTCCAGACCTCACCGCCACTTCGAGCTGTAACCGTTCACATCAGTGACACCTTTAACTTAACAGTTTTAGTTCGCTAGACCACTGTCTAGACCACTGTCTAGACCACTGTCATACAACACCATTTAGACCACTGTCTAGACCACTGTCATACAACACCATTTCCGGTTCATCTTTGTTTTTTTAATAAAAACTAATTAATTCACAAACTTTTACTAAACGTTTTTAGGACTCAAACTCTTTGGACAGAGTCTAATTCAGAAAAATACCTACAAAACTCAAGACCTCGTAAAATCGTGATAAGACTTTTTAATACTTATTAAGGGTCTTGATTTTCCCAAAATGGAGTTATCAACTTGTAATACGTTTCAAGACACCGCGGATACCCTGGCACACCTGCTCTTTGAAGGTGCACTTTATTGTGTCTGCGAGTGACCCGTTCTCAAAACAATAGCAACGAAACCTTCATGACCTTTTGCACTTCAAATACAAGTCTCCCCATATTACAGTGGCCTTGATTTTAACCATATTGATATAGTACAACCTGAAATGCATTAAACTACTAACCACTGGGCTCGATCTGTGGGGGAATGCATCATTTTTAAATGAATTTTAAGGCGCAATATTCATAAAATAAATCAATGGGTTAGGGTTAGCTCCGATGGAAAGCTAGCTAAGCCGATGCCGATTGCTAGCTCTGCGAGCCTAGGCGCCAAGAGAAGAAAACGACTAAGCAAGCTAAAAGACTCACCAACCAGAATCAAAGTCAAAGATGCACAATATTAACACGTTAATAGATGATTATTACCAAGCGAACTAGATCTACATCAACACAATCACACACAGCATCTAAGTGAAAATATCAGTGCAAAAGCTAACATGACTTACTGATACTTCGGGCTCCATCGTTGACTCTTAGTCCTGATGATGTCAGTGTTGGGCAAATTAAGTAGATTTTGGAAAGCCTAAACGAACTATACAAGTTAGCTAGCGAACTACAATTTATAGCGATTCCGAAAACACAACCAGCGCTGCAGTCGCGATGAGTACCTGTCTCTCTTGTGGCGCAGATGCAGATTGTGGACCAGTCGTTAGGATGAAATAGTCTCGCGCTCTTTGTGGTGGACGCAACCAAGGTAGTGACAGAGCGGGAGACGACGCTCGAAGGAAGAGGATATTTATTAGGATTTAAATATCAGCAGATTTTTTTTTTTAAAGATTACATTTATATGACACTAACATTTAAAGAATTGATGTATTTAATAAATAATTGTTAGTTTGCTGCGCCTAGTTTTATTTCCGCTTACCCATGAACTTAGAAGGATGGAATGTTCCAAGGCCTTGACCTTAAATAACCTCAATGCGTTGATGGCGGGATAATTTAAAAACCCTGCACTTCCCCATTTGAAATGCCTTAATTTTTAATTAATAGTATTTTCATTCGTATGTATTACTTTTCTGATATATACAACAGAAAAGGTAACATGCTTATTATTACTATTACTCCACACATGTTCTGCATCTTTTAGAAACACCACGCGAAGTGATCGCATAGTGAGAGAGCAGCGTAATGCCAGGTCGGGATGGAGTCATGAGAACTCCTCGCATTTGGGCTATTTGTCCCGATTACAACAATGACAGAAGGAGTTGTCTCGTGATGTCCATGACATTAATTCATCTTCAGATCAATCTGGATGCTATAACCAAAAACATTCACTGGATGACGATGTTTCCTACTGCATTTGTGCATGGTAGGCTATGCCAAAACGTTTGACAACAATGGAATAAAACATGTTTAGCCTGCTGTGGCAAAAACAAAGCAGTGGGCAAACTATTTGAAGAAGCTGCATTTCCAGACAGTTTGCAATGAACTTCACCAAGGAAGCTGTTAAATTGAAGATATGACTCCATATTCGGCTTTCATTTTATTTAAACCAATTATTAACCAATAGTACAATTCGCTTGCACATGATTTGCAACATGTGCTGCACACGATTGGCCGCCTTTGACAGTAGCCCCTCCCCCAGAACATCAAGTTCACATCAAGTGTGCAAACGTAGCCTATATCATCAACACAATACAACACATTTGAATTACAGTATATACAGTAATTGATTGAAAATACTTGTCATCCATGGGATCAATTGGTTAACATGTCCTCATCTGTATGAAAAAGGTACACATACACAGGTACACCAACACATAGCAATGTTGTTATGGCACTGATATGGGCCAAGTCATGCTGGTCTGGACTGGTACAGATACCCCCGAGGCGAGGCTGTAATGTACCGTACCAAGCTGGATATGAGCCATCATCATTTAATGAGTCAGTTAAATATGTCATGGCCCTGGTCTGGCCCCAATGACATTCATGGTTGAGTTCTGTATAGGGAGCAGAAGTCGGATCTGATGTCTGGCTGAGTAGGACTTGAGCTAGCTGTGTTTTAAAACCCATATGTTACATGGGCTACTATGAGGAATCTGTTGAAAAAAAGAGAGTTGATTTTGCCATTTTTGCATTGCCTTGATAATTATGTGTCAAATTCATTCTCATGTGACCAACAATTGTCATGGCAATGCCAACATGGCAAAGTCTCCTTTCAACAGATTCCTTATATATAAAATAGATTTTTTTGGCACTGATCTACCCAAAATACCCTATAATATCAAAGTATTACATGAAGAACAATATGGCTGAAAACATGGTTGAACTCTAATTGAGGGGATCAGTGGCAGACGTGGGAGAGGAGTCAGAGCTCTCAGCCATGTACTCGTTACGCAGATGGGTGTAGTGGGGGCTGTGGTGACCCCTGGGCTTCAGGCTGACAGAGGAGTGAGGGAAACCTTGTCTCATAAAATGAAACTTCTGGTCCTTGAGGGGGACATGAAAAGACAATGCATTACGATTCGGCACAACTCACTGTAAGTCATCCCAAAAGGCCAGTTATCAACATCCATCATATACGTGTAGTATCATACTATAAGATTAATTTATACCTTTACTGGTTCTTGCTGCATGATAGGCACCATAGCCGGCAGACTTTGCTGCATGATAGGCGCCATAGCCGGCAGACTTTGCTGCATGATAGGCGCCATAGCCGGCAGACTTTGCGCATACACTTGATGGTAGGTCGGTTGCACCATGTGGTCGATGAACTGCGGCTATGACACAACACGTAGATTATGAGTGATATAATGTATCATGCAAATTGTGTGAATCTTCTGGTGGTGGTGATACATAACTTTATGAAAAAACTGTATTACACACCAACCAAAATAATAATTACAGTATTACAAAAAGTATTACACACCAAAATCACATTGATTGATTGAACTAGATCACTGGTTTTAAGAATACCTCTGGGATGGGGGTCTCTTGCACTGGCACGGCAGGCTGGACACAACCTCCGTCAGGGGGCATCTCCAGGGGCTGGTACACAAGCTCAGAGGGCTGCATGTACCAGGGCAACACAGGGCTGGAGGGGGCTGGAGACTGACACATGCACAAGCACACACACAATCACAATTGATTGATTGATTGATTGATTGAAAACCTTTATTGTCCCCAATGGGGAAATTTTGTTGTCAAACAGCTCAGTTAGGGCAGAAAAACATTCAGTACAGAAAACAGAAAAACATTCAATAAAAAACATAAAACAGTGCAGGCTCAATAAGTAAAAAGTTCCAAAAGTTCCATCTCCAGGTCTCCCCCACCCTGCAGGGCCTGTGAGTTGCTTTTTCAAAGGATGCACCTTGCCCCCCCCCCCCCCCCCCCCCCCTAAAAGTCCAGGGGGTGACACAAAAACAGGGCCTCCTCTGCTTTTACCTGGGGATGGTTCCATTGCAGATGGCCAGGGATACACTGGGCGGGGGCCTACGGCAAAGGCATAAAAGAGCAGCTCACTATCAAGCAGTGTACGGAGCAGTCACACAATATGTGACAGCATGTGGTGAAACGGGGAACAAGTCGCCAACCGATCAAAATGTTCAGACTTTTATTCTGTAAAAATGTACGTTGTGAAAATCAGTGACACACTCGCTAGTCAAGCCAAAACATTGCAATGCAATGGATTCAGTGAGTAATCCAGACTACTACCTAGTTAACTATAATACTACTTTACATTGTTAGCAGGCTCAGAAAACAAGCTGTGTTAGTTGACTGCGTTGATTTTCAACAACACTGAAATGTATTTACATTTTTCAGAATAAAAGTCTGAACATTAAATAGGCTGCCGACTTGTTCCCAGTTTCACCAGCTGCTGTCACATATCACCTTTCTCAACAGCATTGAACATATCCCACAAATAAACAACTGCCTGTTGTTATTGCTCATGGTAACGATGCTATTATAGGTGAACCTAGTTGTAATGGGGGGTGAGAGGGTGCAAAACAGACTGCTCTGACCTGGTAGTGATGGTAGGTTGGTTGTTGGTAGATGGGTTGAGGTGGTTGGGTCACCATTACCGGGGAGCCAGACACTGACTGGGACATGAATGAATTTGCAGACACTGACTGGGACATGAATGAATTTGCAGACACTGACTGGGACATGAATGAATTTGCCCTAGGTGAGATCTTAGCTTAAGTCATATTCAAAGTCCAGGGGAGGCCTATCCCTATACATTATTTGAAATGAAAGAAAATGACAGACAGAACTTTATTGAAAATTCTATTTAAACATCTCCTCAAGTTCAAATGCCCCCTGTCGAATTGCTAGCTTTTCGATAGCGTAGCTGGTTAACATCTGGTATTTGAGCAGACGGTGACGTATGTTGGCAAGTCAAAGGTCACAAGTTGGAGGCTCGATTGGAGCAACTCCAATATCAAACATTACAAGTCTCCCGACAGTCCGGTTGTGGTTGTCTCTCTGTTTGTAGAGTAGCGCCCACTTGAGGCTGAGTGGGGAACATACTCACAGGCCAGTGGTGTGCAGGAGCAGGAGGTCTCATCTCGGAGGAGTAGAAATAGGCCACTCCGTTGTGGAAAGTGTAGGGGTAACCTGGGTAGGGGTAACCTGTGGTGCCACAGGGAGCAGGTATGGTCATACCAGGGGTAGGGCTTGACACAGAGAAACTATTGGCTGAGTAAAGCGGGTAGAAGGGGGGAGGGGGCGGGGAGACAAGATTTCAACCACCAACCTATGTGCAATAGAAAAAATAACACTAACTGTCCACATAACATGATAATTCACCATACTAATACAGTATGTACATACAGAATGCTACGGTATATTTAATAAAACTTAAACATGTCAATTTACTGTAAGTACGTTACAACGTTCATTCTACCACTATAAGGTGCTTTATTAAGCTGCTTTACTTATCACTACACATACTTACGATGCCCTCCTATGTATTGCCTGCGAATGGCTGGGCCAATGCTGAGCTTCTTGTTCCTGATGTTGAGTATGTCAGCCTGAGGGGGGATGGTTAGTGGGGACAAGGGGAGAAGGAATCCAGCACATATTAATGAGAGCATTAACTAACACTATTATGTAGACTAACAGGACATGCAGGGCTCGACATTACGGCTTGTCCACTTGTCCAGGACAAGTATATTTTATGTTCGGACAAGTGGACTTCCTCCTGCAGTTCTCTGACGGACAAGTCAAAACAAAAAAAGAAATTAATACGTATTAATATCTGCAAAGAAATAACTCCTCCTTCCGATCTGAATAGTAAAACAAATATTTGCAAGCTATGCCGCGCCTCATTCTCCTTGAGGCTCTTACATCAGGTGCTCTTGTAGTTATCGTAAATATTCTGAAATACTCATGCCTATTGTGACCAATCTTCTTGTTTTTTTAAGAATTGTTTTCTGAGTGGGGCAGTCCCACTCATATTTTTCATTTTATTGGACAGATATAATGAAGACAGACATGAAGACAGACATGAAGTAAGGAGATATAATGAAGACAGACATGAAAGTAAGGAGAAGAAGGGAGGGCATGTCAGCAGGGCATGGGCCGGATTTGAACTCATGCCGACATGGGCATATGTGTGTACTGTAGACCGCGGTGCTAGACCACCCCAGACCACGTGGCCAATCTTAGTCTAAAAGAAATCACTGATTACCCCTTCATAACAATTTTTAATAATTACAAAATATTGTTTAATTAATATATTTTTTTAATTGATCAAATTATCAAATCAATAGTAGTCAAATGTGTTATTTGCACTAACACATATTGCTTTTTCAAAATCTTTGTATTTGGACAAGTAACTTGAGCTCTCAGACAAGTAAAATATATATTCACTTATCCAAAGGACAAGTACCTGAAAAAGCTTAATGTCAAGCCCTGACATGTACACATGTGTAACCTCATCTGTGGAGACAGATACGTACATGTGTATCAGCTGTGTCTAATCTATAGTAGAAGTAGGGGTGTAAATCCCCTTACTGTTTCTGTTTTTTTAAAGTGTATTTCCATATCCATTGTATGCAGTGTGTTGGCTCTATGTGACTATAACTTGAGTGAATGTTATACTTACACGACGAAGGAGTTTCTGGACATCCTCTTCAGTACCAAAGGTGACAAAACCGTATCTGTGGGATGGATGGGATGGGATGGAAAGAACATAACAAGGCAAAGATCCTCTGTACGTGCATGACATTTCAACTTACTGTATGTTGTTTATTCATTATTGTAATGTAAATATGTATTATGGTTGGTTAATCTGAGCTAAATCGGGTCTAGGTGCAATCTAACCACTGCAAATCTATATCTGAACTCACCCCTTTGACACCCCAGCACGGTCAGTCACAATCTTCACGTCCAATACATCTCCATGGTGGGAAAAGAAACGCCACAGCTCGTTCTCATTTGTCTACTCACAAATGGGAACATGCACATCCCCACCCCCACCCCGACAGACAGACAGACAGACAGACAGACAGACACACACACACACACACACACACACACACATTCATGAATTAATTATGTTTGTATACTTTGATGCTCCCTTAAATCCCCCCAAAAGGGTCAAGTGAGGTTGCATGGCTTAAACTTGGCCCCGGTAAACAAATAGGTTATCAAGTGAGCAAGTAAACAGGTAATTCACCTTGAAGTCAATTCCTCCCACAAAGATGCGATTTGGGATGACTGTGCCGGAGTGGCGGGCATGGTGAGAGGGACTGGTGTTACCAGTCTCCAGATACACCGGATCAGGAGAGGGAGTGCTGGTCTGAGTCTGTGTGCAAGTAAACTTGAAAAAGCAGAATTAGGCCACATCAATTATCTCCACTGTAAATACATTTTACATTTTAATTAAAAAGAAGATTCTTCCTTCTAGCATTGTGACTGCTAATGGCCATGGCTCTAGTAGATTTATTCTTATGATGACTGATAGATACATGATTCACTTACAGGGTATATACAGGAATCTTGAGGTTAATTTCAATACCTTTCTAAGACTTTTTAAAGACTGTGTCAATATTTTTCCAGACCTCACCGCCACTTCGAGCTGTAACCGTTCACATCAGTGACACCTTTAACTTAACAGTTTTAGTTCGCTAGACCACTGTCTAGACCACTGTCTAGACCACTGTCTAGACCACTGTCTAGACCACTGTCCTACAACACCATTTAGACCACTGTCTAGACCACTGTCATACAACACCATTTCCGGTTCATCTTTGTTTTTTTAATAAAAACTAATTAATTCACAAACTTTTACTAAACGTTTTTAGGACTCAAACTCTTTGGACAGAGTCTAATTCAGAAAAATACCTACAAAACTCAAGACCTCGTAAAATCGTGATAAGACTTTTTAATACTTATTAAGGGTCTTGATTTTCCCAAAATGGAGTTATCAACTTGTAATACGTTTCAAGACACCGCGGATACCCTGGCACACCTGCTCTTTGAAGGTGCACTTTATTGTGTCTGCGAGTGACCCGTTCTCAAAACAATAGCAACGAAACCTTCATGACCTTTTGCACTTCAAATACAAGTCTCCCCATATTACAGTGGCCTTGATTTTAACCATATTGATATAGTACAACCTGAAATGCATTAAACTACTAACCACTGGGCTCGATCTGTGGGGGAATGCATCATTTTTAAATGAATTTTAAGGCGCAATATTCATAAAATAAATCAATGGGTTAGGGTTAGCTCCGATGGAAAGCTAGCTAAGCCGATGCCGATTGCTAGCTCTGCGAGCCTAGGCGCCAAGAGAAGAAAACGACTAAGCAAGCTAAAAGACTCACCAACCAGAATCAAAGTCAAAGATGCACAATATTAACACGTTAATAGATGATTATTACCAAGCGAACTAGATCTACATCAACACAATCACACACAGCATCTAAGTGAAAATATCAGTGCAAAAGCTAACATGACTTACTGATACTTCGGGCTCCATCGTTGACTCTTAGTCCTGATGATGTCAGTGTTGGGCAAATTAAGTAGATTTTGGAAAGCCTAAACGAACTATACAAGTTAGCTAGCGAACTACAATTTATAGCGATTCCGAAAACACAACCAGCGCTGCAGTCGCGATGAGTACCTGTCTCTCTTGTGGCGCAGATGCAGATTGTGGACCAGTCGTTAGGATGAAATAGTCTCGCGCTCTTTGTGGTGGACGCAACCAAGGTAGTGACAGAGCGGGAGACGACGCTCGAAGGAAGAGGATATTTATTAGGATTTAAATATCAGCAGATTTTTTTTTTTAAAGATTACATTTATATGACACTAACATTTAAAGAATTGATGTATTTAATAAATAATTGTTAGTTTGCTGCGCCTAGTTTTATTTCCGCTTACCCATGAACTTAGAAGGATGGAATGTTCCAAGGCCTTGACCTTAAATAACCTCAATGCGTTGATGGCGGGATAATTTAAAAACCCTGCACTTCCCCATTTGAAATGCCTTAATTTTTAATTAATAGTATTTTCATTCGTATGTATTACTTTTCTGATATATACAACAGAAAAGGTAACATGCTTATTATTACTATTACTCCACACATGTTCTGCATCTTTTAGAAACACCACGCGAAGTGATCGCATAGTGAGAGAGCAGCGTAATGCCAGGTCGGGATGGAGTCATGAGAACTCCTCGCATTTGGGCTATTTGTCCCGATTACAACAATGACAGAAGGAGTTGTCTCGTGATGTCCATGACATTAATTCATCTTCAGATCAATCTGGATGCTATAACCAAAAACATTCACTGGATGACGATGTTTCCTACTGCATTTGTGCATGGTAGGCTATGCCAAAACGTTTGACAACAATGGAATAAAACATGTTTAGCCTGCTGTGGCAAAAACAAAGCAGTGGGCAAACTATTTGAAGAAGCTGCATTTCCAGACAGTTTGCAATGAACTTCACCAAGGAAGCTGTTAAATTGAAGATATGACTCCATATTCGGCTTTCATTTTATTTAAACCAATTATTAACCAATAGTACAATTCGCTTGCACATGATTTGCAACATGTGCTGCACACGATTGGCCGCCTTTGACAGTAGCCCCTCCCCCAGAACATCAAGTTCACATCAAGTGTGCAAACGTAGCCTATATCATCAACACAATACAACACATTTGAATTACAGTATATACAGTAATTGATTGAAAATACTTGTCATCCATGGGATCAATTGGTTAACATGTCCTCATCTGTATGAAAAAGGTACACATACACAGGTACACCAACACATAGCAATGTTGTTATGGCACTGATATGGGCCACGTCATGCTGGTCTGGACTGGTACAGATACCCCCGAGGCGAGGCTGTAATGTACCGTACCAAGCTGGATATGAGCCATCATCATTTAATGAGTCAGTTAAATATGTCATGGCCCTGGTCTGGCCCCAATGACATTCATGGTTGAGTTCTGTATAGGGAGCAGAAGTCGGATCTGATGTCTGGCTGAGTAGGACTTGAGCTAGCTGTGTTTTAAAACCCATATGTTACATGGGCTACTATGAGGAATCTGTTGAAAAAAAGAGAGTTGATTTTGCCATTTTTGCATTGCCTTGATAATTATGTGTCAAATTCATTCTCATGTGACCAACAATTGTCATGGCAATGCCAACATGGCAAAGTCTCCTTTCAACAGATTCCTTATATATAAAATAGATTTTTTTTGGCACTGATCTACCCAAAATACCCTATAATATCAAAGTATTACATGAAGAACAATATGGCTGAAAACATGGTTGAACTCTAATTGAGGGGATCAGTGGCAGACGTGGGAGAGGAGTCAGAGCTCTCAGCCATGTACTCGTTACGCAGATGGGTGTAGTGGGGGCTGTGGTGACCCCTGGGCTTCAGGCTGACAGAGGAGTGAGGGAAACCTTGTCTCATAAAATGAAACTTCTGGTCCTTGAGGGGGACATGAAAAGACAATGCATTACGATTCGGCACAACTCACTGTAAGTCATCCCAAAAGGCCAGTTATCAACATCCATCATATACGTGTAGTATCATACTATAAGATTAATTTATACCTTTACTGGTTCTTGCTGCATGATAGGCACCATAGCCGGCAGACTTTGCTGCATGATAGGCGCCATAGCCGGCAGACTTTGCTGCATGATAGGCGCCATAGCCGGCAGACTTTGCGCATACACTTGATGGTAGGTCGGTTGCACCATGTGGTCGATGAACTGCGGCTATGACACAACACGTAGATTATGAGTGATATAATGTATCATGCAAATTGTGTGAATCTTCTGGTGGTGGTGATACATAACTTTATGAAAAAACTGTATTACACACCAACCAAAATAATAATTACAGTATTACAAAAAGTATTACACACCAAAATCACATTGATTGATTGAACTAGATCACTGGTTTTAAGAATACCTCTGGGATGGGGGTCTCTTGCACTGGCACGGCAGGCTGGACACAACCTCCGTCAGGGGGCATCTCCAGGGGCTGGTACACAAGCTCAGAGGGCTGCATGTACCAGGGCAACACAGGGCTGGAGGGGGCTGGAGACTGACACATGCACAAGCACACACACAATCACAATGAGTTGCTTTTTCAAAGGATGCACCTTGCCCCCCCCCCCCCCCCTAAAAGTCCAGGGGGTGACACAAAAACAGGGCCTCCTCTGCTTTTACCTGGGGATGGTTCCATTGCAGATGGCCAGGGATACACTGGGCGGGGGCCTACGGCAAAGGCATAAAAGAGCAGCTCACTATCAAGCAGTGTACGGAGCAGTCACACAATATGTGACAGCATGTGGTGAAACGGGGAACAAGTCGCCAACCGATCAAAATGTTCAGACTTTTATTCTGTAAAAATGTACGTTGTGAAAATCAGTGACACACTCGCTAGTCAAGCCAAAACATTGCAATGCAATGGATTCAGTGAGTAATCCAGACTACTACCTAGTTAACTATAATACTACTTTACATTGTTAGCAGGCTCAGAAAACAAGCTGTGTTAGTTGACTAGCGTTGATTTTCAACAACACTGAAATGTATTTACATTTTTCAGAATAAAAGTCTGAACATTAAATAGGCTGCCGACTTGTTCCCAGTTTCACCAGCTGCTGTCACATATCACCTTTCTCAACAGCATTGAACATATCCCACAAATAAACAACTGCCTGTTGTTATTGCTCATGGTAACGATGCTATTATAGGTGAACCTAGTTGTAATGGGGGGTGAGAGGGTGCAAAACAGACTGCTCTGACCTGGTAGTGATGGTAGGTTGGTTGTTGGTAGATGGGTTGAGGTGGTTGGGTCACCATTACCGGGGAGCCAGACACTGACTGGGACATGAATGAATTTGCAGACACTGACTGGGACATGAATGAATTTGCAGACACTGACTGGGACATGAATGAATTTGCAGACACTGACTGGGACATGAATGAATTTGCCCTAGGTGAGATCTTAGCTTAAGTCATATTCAAAGTCCAGGGGAGGCCTATCCCTATACATTATTTGAAATGAAAGAAAATGACAGACAGAACTTTATTGAAAATTCTATTTAAACATCTCCTCAAGTTCAAATGCCCCCTGTCGAATTGCTAGCTTTTCGATAGCGTAGCTGGTTAACATCGGGTATTTGAGCAGACGGTGACGTATGTTGGCAAGTCAAAGGTCACAAGTTGGAGGCTCGATTGGAGCAACTCCAATATCAAACATTACAAGTCTCCCGACAGTCCGGTTGTGGTTGTCTCTCTGTTTGTAGAGTAGCGCCCACTTGAGGCTGAGTGGGGAACATACTCACAGGCCAGTGGTGTGCAGGAGCAGGAGGTCTCATCTCGGAGGAGTAGAAATAGGCCACTCCGTTGTGGAAAGTGTAGGGGTAACCTGGGTAGGGGTAACCTGTGGTGCCACAGGGAGCAGGTATGGTCATACCAGGGGTAGGGCTTGACACAGAGAAACTATTGGCTGAGTAAAGCGGGTAGAAGGGGGGAGGGGGCGGGGAGACAAGATTTCAACCACCAACCTATGTGCAATAGAAAAAATAACACTAACTGTCCACATAACATGATAATTCACCATACTAATACAGTATGTACATACAGAATGCTACGGTATATTTAATAAAACTTAAACATGTCAATTTACTGTAAGTACGTTACAACGTTCATTCTACCACTATAAGGTGCTTTATTAAGCTGCTTTACTTATCACTACACATACTTACGATGCCCTCCTATGTATTGCCTGCGAATGGCTGGGCCAATGCTGAGCTTCTTGTTCCTGATGTTGAGTATGTCAGCCTGAGGGGGGATGGTTAGTGGGGACAAGGGGAGAAGGAATCCAGCACATATTAATGAGAGCATTAACTAACACTATTATGTAGACTAACAGGACATGCAGGGCTCGACATTACGGCTTGTCCACTTGTCCAGGACAAGTATATTTTATGTTCGGACAAGTGGACTTCCTCCTGCAGTTCTCTGACGGACAAGTCAAAACAAAAAAAGAAATTAATACGTATTAATATCTGCAAAGAAATAACTCCTCCTTCCGATCTGAATAGTAAAAAAAATATTTGCAAGCTATGCCGCGCCTCATTCTCCTTGAGGCTCTTACATCAGGTGCTCTTGTAGTTATCGTAAATATTCTGAAATACTCATGCCTATTGTGACCAATCTTCTTGTTTTTTTAAGAATTGTTTTCTGAGTGGGGCAGTCCCACTCATATTTTTCATTTTATTGGACAGATATAATGAAGACAGACATGAAGACAGACATGAAGTAAGGAGATATAATGAAGACAGACATGAAAGTAAGGAGAAGAAGGGAGGGCATGTCAGCAGGGCATGGGCCGGATTTGAACTCATGCCGACATGGGCATATGTGTGTACTGTAGACCGCGGTGCTAGACCACCCCAGACCACGTGGCCAATCTTAGTCTAAAAGAAATCACTGATTACCCCTTCATAACAATTTTTAATAATTACAAAATATTGTTTAATTAATATATTTTTTTAATTGATCAAATTATCAAATCAATAGTAGTCAAATGTGTTATTTGCACTAACACATATTGCTTTTTCAAAATCTTTGTATTTGGACAAGTAACTTGAGCTCTCAGACAAGTAAAATATATATTCACTTATCCAAAGGACAAGTACCTGAAAAAGCTTAATGGCAAGCCCTGACATGTACACATGTGTAACCTCATCTGTGGAGACAGATACGTACATGTGTATCAGCTGTGTCTAATCTATAGTAGAAGTAGGGGTGTAAATCCCCTTACTGTTTCTGTTTTTTTAAAGTGTATTTCCATATCCATTGTATGCAGTGTGTTGGCTCTATGTGACTATAACTTGAGTGAATGTTATACTTACACGACGAAGGAGTTTCTGGACATCCTCTTCAGTACCAAAGGTGACAAAACCGTATCTGTGGGATGGATGGGATGGGATGGAAAGAACATAACAAGGCAAAGATCCTCTGTACGTGCATGACATTTCAACTTACTGTATGTTGTTTATTCATTATTGTAATGTAAATATGTATTATGGTTGGTTAATCTGAGCTAAATCGGGTCTAGGTGCAATCTAACCACTGCAAATCTATATCTGAACTCACCCCTTTGACACCCCAGCACGGTCAGTCACAATCTTCACGTCCAATACATCTCCATGGTGGGAAAAGAAACGCCACAGCTCGTTCTCATTTGTCTACTCACAAATGGGAACATGCACATCCCCACCCCCACCCCGACAGACAGACAGACAGACAGACAGACAGACACACACACACACACACACACACACATTCATGAATTAATTATGTTTGTATACTTTGATGCTCCCTTAAATCCCCCCAAAAGGGTCAAGTGAGGTTGCATGGCTTAAACTTGGCCCCGGTAAACAAATAGGTTATCAAGTGAGCAAGTAAACAGGTAATTCACCTTGAAGTCAATTCCTCCCACAAAGATGCGATTTGGGATGACTGTGCCGGAGTGGCGGGCATGGTGAGAGGGACTGGTGTTACCAGTCTCCAGATACACCGGATCAGGAGAGGGAGTGCTGGTCTGAGTCTGTGTGCAAGTAAACTTGAAAAAGCAGAATTAGGCCACATCAATTATCTCCACTGTAAATACATTTTACATTTTAATTAAAAAGAAGATTCTTCCTTCTAGCATTGTGACTGCTAATGGCCATGGCTCTAGTAGATTTATTCTTATGATGACTGATAGATACATGATTCACTTACAGGGTATATACAGGAATCTTGAGGTTAATTTCAATACCTTTCTAAGACTTTTTAAAGACTGTGTCAATATTTTTCCAGACCTCCCCACCACTTCGAGCTGTAACCGTTCACATCAGTGACACCTTTAACTTAACAGTTTTAGTTCGCAATAGACTAGACCACTGTCATACAACACCATTTCCGGTTCATCTTTGTTTTTTTAATAAAAACTAATTAATTCACAAACTTTTACTAAACGTTTTTAGGACTCAAACTCTTTGGACAGAGTCTAATTCAGAAAAATACCTACAAAACTCAAGACCTCGTAAAATCGTGATAAGACTTTTTAATACTTATTAAGGGTCTTGATTTTCCCAAAATGGAGTTATCAACTTGTAATACGTTTCAAGACACCGCGGATACCCTGGCACACCTGCTCTTTGAAGGTGCACTTTATTGTGTCTGCGAGTGACCCGTTCTCAAAACAATAGCAACGAAACCTTCATGACCTTTTGCACTTCAAATACACGTCTCCCCATATTACAGTGGCCTTGATTTTAACCATATTGATATAGTACAACCTGCAATGCATTAAACTACTAACCACTGGGCTCGATCTGTGGGGGAATGCATCATTTTAAAATGAATTTTAAGGCGCAATATTCATAAAATAAATCAATGGGTTAGGGTTAGCGTCCGATGGAAAGCTAGCTAAGCCGATGCCGATTGCTAGCTCTGCGAGCCTAGGCGCCAAGAGAAGAAAACGACTAAGCAAGCTAAAAGACTCACCAACCAGAATCAAAGTCAAAGATGCACAATATTAACACGTTAATAGATGATTATTACCAAGCGAACTAGATCTACATCAACACAATCACACACAGCATCTAAGTGAAAACATCAGTGCAAAAGCTAACATGACTTACTGATACTTCGGGCTCCATCGTTGACTCTTAGTCCTGATGATGTCAGTGTTGGGCAAATTAAGTAGATTTTGGAAAGCCTAAACGAACTATACAAGTTAGCTAGCGAACTACAATTTATAGCGAAAACACAACCAGCGCGGCAGTCGCGATTAGGACCTGTCTCTCTTGTGGCGATGGTGCAGATTGTGGACCAGTCGTTGGGATGAAATAGTCTCGCGCTCTTTGTGGTGGACGCAACCAAGGTAGTGACAGAGCGGGAGACGACGCTCGAAGGAAGAGGATATGTAGGATTTAAATATCAGCAGGAAAAAAAAAATACAGATTACATTTATATGACACTAACATTTAAAGAATTGATTGATGTATTTAATAAAGAATTGTTAGTTTGCTGCGCCTAGTTTTATTTATAGAGGTGGAGGAGGCCTGGCCTCCCCAATAATTTGAGAGAAGAGAGAGAGATTTAAAAAAAGCAATAATTATATTTATTGTATTTATTTATTTAACAAAAAACATATTTTAATATTAACATTATTTCCGTTTTGTTCATAAATCTGAAGTTTTCCATGGCTAAAACCCAATATTGCAATTGTAAAGCACCTACAGGCCAGAATCCCTATCCGTTTGTATTGAGGGAGATCAGGCCTCCCCCAGGAAAGTGGTTTCTCGTAGAAGTCAATGTAATGCATTTTTTTTCATGGCAATATGTGATTGGCCAAATCACTGAAAATGGGTGGGCAGAGGAGGCCTGGCCTCACCATGCATTGAGTCCAGGGCTGAAAGATTGACATTTTGTTCGAATAGGGATATGAGAGATATAACCCTAGCAGTAACATTCATAGTTAATCTAAGAGCTAAAACACTGAAGGACGTTTTGAACAGTCTTTTAAAAAACCACACCTCCATGTCCTTACATCTCGAAAGGCACCACACGCACGCACACACACACACACACACACGCACGCACGCACGCACACACACACACACACACACACACACACACACACACACACACACACACACACACACACACACACACACACACCAGCAGCTGTAGTAAGTGAAAAGCATTACGAGCTCAGTGCTGTTTTGTTAACTAATTACACTTTCTCCTCCTCCTCCCCACTCCTCCCCTCCTCCTCCTCCCCTCCTCCTCCTCCCCGCCTCCTCCTCCTCCTCCTCCTTCCCCCCTCCTCCTCCTCCTCCTCCTCCAACCCAGCCAGGGTGACGCGCGACCATCAAGTGTGTCGTTGTGTTCACAGTCTGTGATCTTAAGTCTTGTCCAGCCAGAGGGCCCTCTGGACCAGAACAAGAAAGACCCCCCACCCTCCACACAGACTGGGCCGTGGACTCGATGGTGTTAGTCATGTGGTCCGTGATGATGTGGCGGAGCACCAGCTCATTTGTCCGGGTCGACGCCTCAGTCACTGATGCACCATTTCAGTTAGGCTGTACTCAGATACTTAAGTCAAATGTCCAGGCTAGAGATCCACGTTTAAGTTTATTTATTTATTGTCCATTTCCAAGCAAACACTCACGTTCAGTGGCCTGGGTATGGTCCAGTGGTCTAGCACCATGGTCTACAGTGCACACATATGCCCATGTCGGCATGGGTTCGGATTCGGCCCATGCCCTGCTGACATGACCTCTCTCCCTTCTTCTCCTTACTTTCCTATCTGTCTTCACTACATCTGTCTAATAAAATGAAAAATATGAGTGGGACTGCCCCACACAGAAATTACAAAAAACAAAACAAAACACTCACGTTCAATGGCTGCCTCTCTCGTACTCTGGTAAAAAAACATATCCTCTAGTGGTGCCTCACCTGACATGCACACCGGCTACCTTTATCCCAAGTGCTGCCCCTAGTGGTTACAAATAGAATAACCAAATACAAAAATAACAAATAATAATAACAAAATGACTAACTAATGAAATAGCTCCTACAATAACCATTAGTGATGCAAGATGAAGTGTTTCAAAGGAACGCTTTATTGGGGCACACAATGGACCTTTGTCATGTGTCTGTCTTGAGTCACCAGTGCAAAACATTCCCTATACTAGCCCCCATTCCCACAGCTGGGGCTGCTTTCAGTGGACTGCAGAGGGTGTATTGATGAGCCTTCTTGGTAGTTGGCTTGCTTCAGAGTGATCAGCACAGTGTTTGACTTTTTCACAATTTGCGTTGCATTAACGGACATTCAGTGTCGGGCCAATACTGGGAGTCCCGGGGTGTTTGCATGAAACAGGGGAGATAGAAGATAGGAGATGTGAGTAGAATAGAGTGGGCGACAGATTTTTTTGGGGAAATCACATTATTATACTTTGTAGTGCCGAGAGACGGGAGTCGTAGGCGGCGTATCAAATGTCAAAGCTAAAAGTTTATTGAATGACATGAACGAGTCTCAACCACACACTTCAAGCAGTAACTATAACTGACTAAACAACTTGGGTACCACGCACTTAACTGTCCGTGCGGAACAATACTCCCAACCCATAGTTCTGTGGGTGAATTATGTCAACCCACCACATGTCGCTCTATTCAATGCGGAAATGTCATTTTACTTTCTCTGTAATTACTTATTAATAAAGATTTTTTAAAATTATGATAACCATCTTATTATCTTAGTTTAATGCCATTACAATGCATTATAGACCTTTTATTTATAACAAGCATAACCAAAAAAAATCGCTTTTATGTCGGTGCTGTGTCTAACGTTACAGTAACGCAACGCTGTATGACAGTCGAGCATTTCAGAGATGTACAATCATAAATCAATTATTACCTGTGGCGTTTCACAGTGGATGATGATACACATATGTAAAGTTATCTGTCAAACGTTCGGCTGACTTGTACATGATGCGCATTTTTACCTATTTCCATGTAGCGGCACCCGCAATCTAATCTGAGCAGTTGTTATTATGTAATATTATTAATGGGTTGTATCATTCATTTAAATGCATTATAGACCTTTTCTTTATAACAAGCACAACAACAACAAAACGTTATTATGCCAATGTGCTGTGTGTCTAACGTTACAGGCTGCATGACAGTCGAGCATTTCAGAGATGTACAATCATAAATCAATTATTACCTGTGGCGTTTGACAGCGGATGATGGTACACATATGTATGTAAAGTTATCTATCAAACGTTAGTTTAATGTCATTACAATGCATTATAGACCTTTTCTTTATAACAAGCATAACAAAAAAATTGCTGTTATGCCTGATCACTTCCACATATCTGCGCGTTTGTCACAGGCTGACAGTCACCCTGTTCCTCTGACCCGGCAACTGACCCATAGAAATGTGCGCGATTAACATTTCAGAGATGTACAATCATGAAATAAATTGTGGTGTTTGACAGCGGATGATGGTAGACATATTTAATGTAAAGTTATCTATCTAAAGTGTTCTATCCACAGGCTGATATGTGCATGATAGGCGCGAATTCCCCCCCCCCCCCCCCCTTGGTGGTATAAATTGTATTGAGGCATACCAAAACAACTCGCAAAGTCGCAATCTAATCCGAGCAGTTGTTATTATGTAATATTATTGATGGATGTGACATTTTTGATGGAGGGCAGTGAGCGGGAGACTCATCAAGGACATGTAGTTAATGCAGTGGTCAGCGGCTGTTTCTCCAGCGTTCCTGTCACTTCGGATTTCGGAATGTCATAAAATTAAATATGTATGTCATGCATTTTTCCATGTTTCCCATTGATGGTATATGACGCCGTAAATGTAACTAAAGTTCAGCCGCGAAGTTGTTGCACTGTTGTCCTAAATCAGTGCAGACTGGCAGGGTAGGAGCACAGGTTTCATACAGGTTAGAGCGCCGTTATTCTGTCATGGTCTGATAATGAAGCATTGTTCTTTTTTATTTGATGACTTGTTTGATCGATTGATAGCGTAAAAGTGAAGTTGTGAATGAGTCGCCAGCATCAATGCTTTTCTACGATACTCCTGATGACGTCTTGAAGGGCTGTCCCAATTCATAGGGGTAGATTTCAACCCCTATGGCTTGTGGCTCTGTTCGAAGGCCTTGGCTTCGAATCGAGTCACACTCGAAAACGAGCCATAGGGGGAATCGGGATTGGGCCTTCATCAGGGGTCAGGGGTCACGCGCACACTCAGGCTTTGATTCCATCAAACTTTATTTCAGCATCTACGGTGGATGTTAACGTTCTAGAGTCCCTGTCTAACCATTTTAATTATTATGGCAGAATAAGTAGGCCTATAGGTTGGTTGCACTTTTTCAGGGTGTGAATTTTCATAAACAACTCTGGTCCTAAGGAAATTGCATCCAAACTTTTGGACCTGTGGTACTGTCATGGAAAACTTCACTAGACACTTTGAAATAAATTAACAAAGACCAGAGCTGTTGGTTTTCCCAGACTTTTATTGCAAACAACAAAAGCAGAGTCCGTCTGGAGAGCAACTGCTGGACACAACTCGGTACATGATAGTTATACGTTATTTTATTTATTTATAACTATATGAATATTCATATTTCTCAGTTTACATACGTACCTTATATGTACATTATTCATACCTTATTGGATGTTCACCACCAATACATTTCACCTTGTTTTTCCATCTTATCATAGCTGGGTCACCCTGCCCTTTTCTCATCCTATTCATGGCTGAGGAATACTAATATCATTTGCTGTTTTCCTTCAAACCCTTCAAGGCTGTTTTCCCCTCTCCTAATTATTTCATCAGCCATATTGTGTATCTTTTTCTGGTGGGGCCATTTTGTGCGGCCATACAACAAAATCATGTTGAGTTCTGTAAGTTATAGTATTAATATTATAATAATATATTATAATATTTAAAAAATAGTAACAGTAATCAACAACAAACAAGTAAGAATGATTAAGCCTTATTGTTAAGAAAGCAGTGTGTTGTCTATAGGTCTACAAAATGGTTATCATTTAAGAGCAGTTGGATTATGTTGTAGAGCAAATGATTGTATGCAATGACAAGATACAATTATATCAAAAGATATAGGTATTGCATTGCGAAAAGCAAATGCATGTATTTATACGTGTATTTAAGTCTGAAACAGTGATTTACTGAGATGAAAAAGTGCTTTTAGTGCATCGTCTGTGTGGTGTATTCAGTCAACTGAAGAGTGTGTTGTAGTTTTGAAAAAGTGTATTTTTCATTAACAATTTTGAGTTTAGTTTTAAGAGTTTTGAAATGTGAGCACATACTGTACCTGAATATCAAAACTGTAAGACAAAACACAGGGCTCATAGATTTAATGTCACATATCTTTTTGCAATGGAAGTTTGAACTCAATAAGAGTACAAGTACAACAGAACAAAAAGATAACCACAAAAAACACTTGGAAGGATCTTAGAACATGTATTGCTAGATTACGTTTCAATAGGCAGGACATACTGTACATTATTATCTATAACAACTTATTACGGGTGTGTTTAAATAAAACAAATGCCTCAAAATGGCATACAACATTGTTAATTCTAACAAATCATAAGTTCATAAGTCCTAATGCATTGCTTCTCAAAGTGCATTCAAAAGGATGGATGTTATCAGAGAGCACCTTCAAGAGTTATGTTAACTCTTAACTAATAACTGGCTAATAGAAGGTATTACAAAAATATACAATTTCATTATGTGCATGTGCATTCTGTTTGTAGAGGCCAAAGGCAGGAAGAAATAAGCCTAGAACACTATGAAATATAGCAAAGGAATAAGAAAAGCACTTTTAAAAGGCACCGACAACAAACGTTGGTATTGGTTTAAGGGCCACTCCTTAGCCCCACTCAACGATGAAAATGGGACTTCTTGCATAGTGGTCTCACTTCTTGCTGACAATGTCGCGAGCGATGAGCTCCTTCATGATCTCATTGGTGCCGCCATAGATGGGTTGAATACGGGAGTCTACAAATGCCCTGAGAGAGAGAGAGAGAGACTAAGATCAGCACCCACAGCTTAATATGTACGATGATGAGTGGTTGCACAGTGGAGGACCAGTCATAATAATTAGTGTTAGTTAATTAGTGCATAGAGTTATAGGTCTGCCTAGCACCTACCACCATTTTAGTTTTTCACATGCCAAGTAGACGTTGAATATCTGAAGAATGTTAGTTCCTCAAAAAACACAATATTTAAAATAAGCCACGGCAATGTTAATTTCTACTTGTGTGTCTGTCACTCACTTGGCGATGGGGTACTCCCACATGTAGCCCCACCCTCCATGGAGCTGCAGACACTCAGTGGCCACCTTGTTCTGGAGGTCTGACGCCCTGGGGATAACAAGGAAGTAACAGCGGATACCGATCGGTCAGCATTGGCCAAGAATAAATATTCAAAGTAAAGAATATTCAAAGTATTGGAGAACTGTATTGCTGGTGTGTGCTCACCAGTACTTGGCCATGGAGGCGGTAGAGGAGTCCAGACGTTTCCCTGAATGGAGCTCGAGGCAGCTGTCGACAAAGGCTCGGCCCACACAGATCTCAGTCTTCAGCTCCGCCAGCTTGTGCTGCACTGTCTGTATACGGTGGCCATAAGAGAGATGAGGTAAGTGGACCACTCCAGTCAAATAAACATACTGTACTACCCCCCTAAAAGCACTGGACACTGTTCAAAAGAGTAAGTTGGTAGTCAGACCTGCAGATGAGAGATGGTCTTGCCGAAAGCCTTCCTCTGCGTCACATAGTTCCTGGTCTCTTCAAACATGAACTCACAGCTAGCCATGGCCATGTCAGCGATAAGCAGGCGCTCCTGAAAGGACGAGGGTAAAGCAGAGAGTATGAAAAGAAATAGAGACATTCATATTAATCTCAGAGGTGCTGATGTTGGACTGCAGAATGTTCATACCTGTGGTAGCTCGTTCATCAGGTAGTAGAAGCCCTTGTTGACTTGTCCCAGGAGAGCGTCAGCGGGGAGTCGAACGTCCTCAAAGAACAGCTCTGCAGTGTCCTACGGAAAAGGGACAGAGGGGAGAGGATGTCATATTCTGTGTCGTCACCCTCATGTCAACTAACACAATATCTAGTGTGAATGGACGTCAATTAGAAGTTAATGTTTACATCTAGTAACACCTCTAGAGGCATGCTATGGCTGCTGTCTTTGCACCTGTGCTTTCAGGCCGATCTTCTCCAGCTTGCGGCCCTTGTGGTAGCCCTTCATACCATCCTCCACCAGGAAGAGGCTGATCCCATGGGCCGCGGTACGTGCCTCCCGGTTCGTCACGGTCACCACGATCACCACGTCGTTCATCCAGCCGTTGGTGATGAACACCTAGAGAGTGACAGGTGACAGATGAGCATGGTCAAACTGGGCCTATCCCCCCCCCCGCCCAAAAAAAGGAAACCTACCTGTGGTTAAATTGCATCGCACCTGAACGTACCTTGTTACCGTTGAGGATCCAGTCACTGCCATCCTGCTTCGCGTACGTCCTCACACCTTGGAGATCGCTAAGATGGAAAGAGGAGATAGAGACAGCAGTAGAGATTGACAAGAAGGATGAGAGAGAAAGAGAGAGAGAGGGGGGAGGGATGACAGGTCGATGGTCAGAATCGAAACCTGGGACCCTGTGATTATGAGCTATGCCACCCAGGCGCTCTGACCACACATACATTTAAGTCAAAGGAGGCACATTAATAACGACTGTAGGTCTTAAAACAATCTACCTGGAACTTTAGCATCAAGTAAAAATTCTCAAGCAGTAAATGTGTGTGTTAGCCATTAAGGGCCTCACCTGCCAGCCCCAGGCTCTGTCATGGCGATAGCCCCAATGGATTTCCCAGCAGTCAACTGGGGTATGAACTTGTCAATTTGGGCTTTGGAGCCGTAGTTACTGATGTAGGGCATGACAATCTCAGAATGCAGGGCGAAGCCTGGGCCTGAACAGTTGGAATACATCCTGCAACAGAGAGGCACAGTGGAGAATTGGGTGAGGAGGGTCGGGTACTGTCTGAGTTAGGCGGTTGCACAAAAAAGCTATTTCTATCTGCTCTGACTGTTCCTAGTAGGAACACCATGAAGCTAAAGCCAGGAAGACTGTTTTCCTTGACATTTTGGATCGAATTCCACACTTGCACTGCTTAACGTTCATAGTTCATCATACACGTTCATAGTTCACTGTACACATGATTATAACATCAGCAACTTCATAGGGCAAAGGTGTTTTTGATCAAGACAAAAACAGATGTGATGCAAATAGAATGTTGGCTTGGAGAATATCCTGGGTCCCGGAGTGGGGACTGTACTCACTGCTCCTCCCACACCACGGCTGCAGATAGCAGGTCTCCTCCAATCCCTCCGTGCTCCTCTGGGGTGAGTACTCCCAGCAGGCCCTGCTCCCCAGCTTTCAACCAGAGCTCTCTGCTCACCTGACCTGCCTTCTCCCATCTGTGATTTTGGAGAGACAAAAGAGAGCATTGTAGTCCTTGTTGTCCAACGGACGAGACAATCGTTCGTGCAAACACGAAGGAAGCACCAGAGGTCAATAGTAGGCACAGGGATTGGCTCAGAGAATACATACTCCTTATGGTTGGGCACCACCTCCTCTTGGAAGAAGCGTCGGACACTCTGTCTGAAGAGGTCATGGTCCTCAGTGAAGATCCTGCGTGTGCCGATGTCCATCAGAGACTTGGCACTGGATGTCTCCGGGCGAAAGGGCAAGGCAGCTTCGCCATCAGGCTGGGTGTGCTGCATTCTGGGAGATAGAGGCACATACGCATAAGGCCTATAGATAAACCATTCAGCGTGATTGTCTAAATCCTCAAAAACTCTTAAATCCACAGTATGTACAGCCAAATAATATTTGTCAAAGGATACTAAATCTCATGCATATATCCTTGCTATAAACAAATAAGCTGTGACTTAATTCTTCAACTGGATAGGGGATCATGGGCAGGTGCAGTGCAGTGCAGCCTTATTATAGAAGAAGATGAAGGAAAAATCAACACGTATAATGACACAGTATAATCAGGTTTACGAAGGGGACTCTCAACGTATTAACAAGTTATGGCTGCAATGGGCTAAACACATAGGGCGTAGGGGAGTTCTGGTTAGTGTGCCAAAGGTTACAGAGAGAGTCCAAGCTTCACAGTGCATCAACACACAATGTTATGCGATCCTTTCCTACCGCCTCAATAAGAAAGAAGGAAAACAGAGACAAGCATTAAAAAGTAGTGTGATGAACATTAGTGTAAAGCTTCCATAGACTCTAATCTATGGATCTATCCAGTCTATAGTCTGAAATAGTTCCAATGCCACACACTTTCATTCACTTGTCTTCTTGACATTAAGACACGGTAATCACACTATCCCCATTCAAATCTATGACACCCACCTGCCATTTGTGAAGAGTAGTTGTCCACCCCGAGACACATTTTTAACTCCAGATAAACACGTTTTAACAGCCTTTTGTACAAACATTTCCCTCGCACTGCTTGACACCTTCCGACACGACTAAAATATCTCGAAGCGGACTCTCTTCTTCACATTATGCTGAGAGAAAGAGTGCAGTTGGCCGTTGAATGTTGCTGCCATCTATAGGATGGAAGCTGTTCCTGCGTATGGAACTGTATGTAGTCCTTTGTCAGATAGTGTTTCCCCCTCTATTGAATGAATGGACTTTATTGTCATTGCTACAGTACAGGTACCAAACAACGAAATTTAGGAGGGGTGGCTCCCCTGGTGTTAGGAAAGGGAAAAAAAAAACTTTTTAAAAAATCACAAGAAGGGAAGGAGCTGGTTTACATAAATAAAGGCTATGTACACAATCCACTGTACTATACTGTACAGATAGTCGACTAGGGTTGTCATATTGCACAATAGTATTGTTTCACGTTATTTAAAGTGTCACAGTTTGCAGGCTTGAAATGTACATGTTTGTGCCTCAGCACTACACCTGATTTTTTTCAGTCCAGCAGCTGCCATAGAATCCGTCCAGACTGTCCAGGGCCCAGAACTTAGGTCTTTGCTGTGTTCAGGGCCTGGACGGCCCTGTGGTAGAAGCTGTTCTTCAGTCTGTTTGTCTTAGCGGCCAGGGTCCTGAACCGCCTTTTCGAGGGCAGCCTGGTAAAGTGTACGTGCCCAGGGTGGGTCGGGTCCCTGGAGATCTTGGAGGCCTTCCTGAGACAGCGTGTGTTGTACAGCTCTTCCAGAGAGGGGAGGGGGGCGCCTATTATAGTCCATGATATTGGTACTACCATCTGAGTGGGCAAAACTGTACCTATTCTAAATTGTGTATAGGGTTATTATACGTAAATTAATATACAGTGGGGTGCAAAGATTTTGGCACCCCTAGTCAAAAAGCGTCCTCCGACTCGTAAGAATCTGTCCCGGCTGCCTTCAAAATAGCCAGAGTCAAGCCTCTCCTCAAGAAACCTACCCTTGACCCGTCCTCTGTCCACAACTACAGACCGGTATCCCTTCTCTCGTTCCCTTCCAAAAACCCTTGAACGGAGCTGCATCACACAGTTGTCCGAGGATGTCAGAATCAAGATAGTTCACTTCCACCATCAAAGGGTTACAAAGGGGCTGTGTCCCTCTAAGATCATCTAGGCCTTCGCCGAGGAGTCGGTGAAGCGCCTGTTGGTTTCTTTCCTTTTGCCTCCCACATCCTGGGGTTTGGATCAGAAAGCCTCCTCCTCCAGTGTCTCCTCCAGCCGCAGAAGCTCTGTGGCCCTCGGAGAGCAGCTCACAGATCTACAACCATGTAACCATGAACCTGTGGATCTGTTCACAAGGGCCATGGTCCACCAAGTCATGGAGACAGTCTCAGTCTCTCTGGAGTCAGGGTCATCCGAGGAGCCAGGGATGGTGATATGATTGACGATGGTCAGCTTGTCACATGTTCCCCCCCCCGCCACATTCTCTTTGATACCTTAAATCCTATTCTAGTGAGGCCTTAAACCATAAACTGGAGAATCAAGACTGGTTAGATGAACTAAAAAGCACACAGGTTGAGGAGGCATGGCTAGGTTTCAAAACCAAATTCCTAAATATTATTGACAGTATAGCCCCCATGAGAACCACCAGGGTTAAAGCCCGATCGGAACCATGGATGAATTCGGACATTCTAAATGCTATGAAAGTCAGAGACCTAAAATGCTCTGAAGTTCAAAAATGCAAATCAAAATTAGTGAAACACTTAAACGAAGATCTCAAAAACCACTTTGAGAAAATTAAAAAACAATGCAACAAACTATGCAATCAGGTAATTACCATGACCAAATCTGCTAAGAAAAAATACCTCGATAACAAAATCGAAGAAAACTTAAACAAACCACGTGACCTTTGGAAGCTACTTAATAGCCAACTAGGTTGCAGTCAAAAACTCAAAACCAGGTCTACAAACATCAGCATAAAATCTGGAGATTCTCTCTTTACAGACAAGCTGGATGTGGCTAAGTGCTTAAACACTTTCTTTACAACCATAGCCACTAAATTAGTTAACAATCTACCACCCCACTCAGGGCGTTATGGTGTAGAGCACATCCGTGCGTTCTACAATAAACTGGGTGTACGCAAAGATGATTTTAAACTCTCCATGGTGTCAAACGATGAGGTGTTTAAAAAACTGGGCGCTCTACACTCAGAAAAGGCCACGGGCCATGACAATATTCCAGCCAGATTTCTAAAAGACTCAGCTGCCTCCATTACCCCAATCATCACCCACATAATAAACCTCTCCATCAAACAGGGACACGTCCCCCTTGACTTTAAAATAGCAAGGGTAACCCCACTGTATAAAAAAGGAAGCAAATTAGACCCAGGCAACTACCGACCTGTTTCTATTCTTAATTCCATCTCGAAACTTATGTAAAAAATATTTTTATGAACAGGTTGATAGGTACCTTACCGAAAAAAATCTGATGTATGAATTTCAATCAGGATTCAGAACATCCCATTCCACTGACACATGCCTTCTCTATTTGAACGACCACATCAACCATGAGGTGGACTCGGGCAAGTACTGCGGCATGGTCATGCTGGACCTACAGAAGGCCTTCGACACAGTAGATCACCACATATTGTTAGATAAACTGAAAGCAATTGGGTTCGATAGAACATCGGTGAGCTGGATGCAATCCTACTTAGAGGGGAGGGAACAGGTGGTTAGTGTGAACGGAACACTGTCCCCCCCCCTCCCAGTGACCTGCGGCGTTCCACAAGGAAGCATATTGGGACCTTTACTGTTCCTAATATATGTGAATGACATGTCATCAGCATGTGATTGCAATTTGTTCCTGTTCGCGGATGACTCGGCTCTGCTGGTCTCTGACAGGGACATATTGCAGGTGGAAAAAGCGCTAAGCACTGAACTGAGTAGAATCTGCATCTGGCTAGCTGACAATAAACTATCAATACACCTAGGTAAAACTGAAACCATCCTATACGGATCCCCATCTAAACTCAGAAAGGCTGTAAATTACAAAATAAAAGTGGGTAACATTACTATCACAAGAAAAGAGGATATTACATACCTGGGCTCCATCTTAGAGGCAAATCTTTCCGGAGATAAAATGGCAGCAAAAGTAATCAAAAAAGTTAACCATAGAACTAGATTCTTGTACAGGATATCCTCACTTGTCAGTAAAAACACACTGAGGACCCTATCAGGAGCTCTCATTCAATGTCACTTCGACTATGCCGTAACATCATGGTACTATAGAACCACAAAGGCCCAAAAAACAAGACTCCAGACAGCCCAAAATAAACTGGTTAGGCTTCTGCTAGGCCTCAACCCTAGGACACATCTAACCGCTGCTCATTTTTTGAGCCTTGATTGGCTACGAGTAGTTGACAGAGTGCAGCAGCTTGCACTGGACCTGGTCTTCAAGATACGCTACACCACAAAGACACCCAAGTACCTGTCAACATACTTCCAAAAAGTGAACGTCCACACATACAATACCAGAGGAAGCTTCACGAACCACGTTCAACCGCGTTGCACCACAAACAAGGGGTTAAACTCGTTTGCAAACTATGCAGTAAAAATGTGGAACGCCCTTCCTATAATCTTAAAGGAGTGCAAAACACTGCCCACCTTCAAAACCACTCTCAAAAAACATTTACAGGAGGCTGCAATCCGTAACTGGACCCTCTAAATCAAAAACTGTACATACTTGTTGTTTTGTCCCCCCGCCCGAACTACCCATTGTACATATTATATGTCTGTCCCCCTGCCCGAACTACCCACTGTACATACTTTGTGTTTTGTCCCCCGCCCCCACCTGTGGTGTATGTCCCCACCTGTCCTACCCGCTGTACATACCTTATGTTTTGTTGTATTGTTCTTCCCATGTCGGATGTATGTTTATCTTGTAGATAGTACTAGTTATTTGTCTGTATTATCTTGTAGATAGTACTATTTTTTTTTCTTTTCGGTCTTACATGTAACGATGAATTTAGAATCAAGGACCCCAATTGAAATAAGCCAGTGGCTTTCTTGGGTTTTTATCCTGTTAGATGACCTTGTATGTAATATGTACTTTCATGTACCTACTTCTGCAAATCTTCTAATAAAGTTTTCAATCAATCAATCAACCGGTGGGTGCCAGAGTTGCATGAAGCCTAGTCACTCTTTAACATCAGGGTCAGTCAGGATGTGTGTGTTGCCGAGTGCGTCTGAGGGTGAGGCTGAGAAGGCCCAGGCTGAGCTTAAAGGATTCCTCAGATTCCTCCCAATGCTCAGCCAGCTCAAGGCCGGCTTCAAGGTGAACCAAATATTACTGTACTTTATACATTCCAGTCAGAGTTTGTCTTCTCTTTGTAAACAACTGTTCAATGTTATCTGTCGTCTATATACACACTCTCCTCTTATACACAGTATTTTAGTAGTTACAGTATCTTACCACTTCCATGTATTACAGGCAGGCCTATCATTGCCATGATGTTTTGTTTTCTAATACTTGTTTCTTTCACAGTGCTCCAAGAAGAGCACCAGGAAGGACAGCCAGGCCCCAGAGGCAGGACAGGAGCCCAAGGTTAAAGGCTGCATCCGGAAGTTCACTGATAGGACGATCCTTCTGCTACAGGGTTGATATGAGTTCAACTGCATGAATCAGCTACGTACATTTGATGTAAAACATAAATTCTGTGTTAAGTTAATGTTAACACAACTCACTCTTGTCTCTCCCTATCGTGTGTCTCTAACAGCCCTCTTCAGAAGGATGGAGTCAGCTGTCAACAAGGGCCTTGTAACCCCGTCAAGAAGACCTCCAGGAAGACCCGGAAGCCCACCTAAATGATTCAGTAAATGTGTTTGTGTTTGCATTCAGTCTATTGTATTCCTTGTCTTTTCTTATTTCACTGTTGGATTTCATCATGTACATTACCAGTGTAATTCATTGACACCATATGAATAGAAAATACTCTTACATTGACAGCTTAAAGCCACCAGAGGGTACTACGACGACATCATTCTGTGGGTCCATGCATTTAAGGTGAAACAAAGCACGTACCAGTACTCACCACTAGGTGACAGTAGAGTAATTTTGACCCTGCTGCTACAGTGAGCCTCACACACACACTACAATACAAACACTGGTATACAGGTTTATTTTTGCGAGACTTAAACCATAAATATCAAAATACCTTTTATCAATGGGGAACACTCACTGACAAGTTATAACAACAAAAGTAAACAGTGTTTTCCACAGGAACATTAGCCGTCCGTGGAACCTTGTAAAGAAATACACAACATACTGGAACTCCACGGCCGTGTTGTACAATGGTGCCTCCTGGTGGTCAGGTACGGTATCATACCTCTCTGCATCCCCCCCAACCAGTGACTGACATGGTTTATCTCATTTAATGACATCGATGGCCGAAACGCAAAACCTCCAACTGCAAAACATTTTCTATTAACACATACTATAGTAACATAGTCCCCAAACAGTGTATTCACACAGCAAAGACCTAAGTTCTGGGCCCTGGACAGTCTGGACGGATTGTATGGCAGCTGCTGGACTGAAAAAATCAGGTGTAGTGCTGAGGCACAAACATGTACATTTCAAGCCTGCAAACTGTGACACTTTAAATAACGTGAAACAATACTATTGTGCAATATGACAACCCTAGTCGTCTATCTGTACAGTATAGTACAGTGGATTGTGTACATAGCCTTTATTTATGTAAACCAGCTCCTTCCCTTCTTGTGTTTTTTTTTAAAGTTTTTTTTTTTTCCTTTCCTAACACCAGGGGAGCCACCCCTCCTAAATGTCGTTGTTTGGTACCTGTACTGTAGCAATGACAATAAAGTCCATTCATTCATTCATTCATTCATTCATTCATTCATTCATTCATTCATTCATTCATATTCTGTGATGCGTATCCTTAACAAATAGCATTCTGCAAGAAAATGAGAAAGTGAATTTTGCAGATAGGAGGTTTTGCGTTTCGCAACCTGTGTAAATGTTGTCCTTCAGTCATACATGTGGGGGTAATAGTGTGTGAGCTTGTTACTTAGTTATGAAGCACCATCCAATGAGTTTAGAGGCATTTGTCATTCATATTGTAAGCAGGGCTCTCCTGAAAAAGAGACATTGGTCTCAGTGGGACACCCTGCACAAATAAAGGTTTTATAATAACATTAATTGTTTGATTTCAAGTATAGAGCCAAAAGAAGAAACATGCTTCACTGTCCAAACACTTAAGCAGAGGCACTGCAATTTAGAAAATGCATAGGCTACCTACAATAGGTAGGTCAAGTCAAGAAGTCAAGTCAAGTCAACTTTATTTATATACCACATTTACATACAGCAGCAGCTGAACCTAAGTGCTTCACAGATGTAGAACAGGCAAAGTGCAGAATATTAAATAAAATGCAACACAATACAAGATATGATCAAATTAAAAGAAGAGATAAAGGATATAAAAGGACTAAAAGCAACAATAAAACAAAAAAAGCCAGGGACCTACAATAAAACAATAAAAGCCAGGGACCTAACGGTGGCCAAGTGGGGGGGGAAGACCAGGGAAAACAGGTGGGTGACCAAGAAGTATGAGTGACAGTCGTGGCATAATGATGTTGTGCGTACGTGGTGTGTCTCCCCTTCTGGTCCACGCTGTTATGGAAGGTCATCAAGGCAATAAACGACTTAGAAAAGCATGTCCTAGCATAGATGTTTGACATGTCCAGACGTACATTTTTGACGTGTCCACACGTCCTCGTCGCCTGTAGCTCCTCCTCCTCAACCAAACTCTGATGGGGTCCCAATCTCTGAGAGTCACGACCCTACTCACCAGACTGGGAGAGATGGTGAATATATCCTGATTAATGTAGTCTGTCTTCAATTTAAGGTCATAATAATACAGTATACTACTACTGGAGGAGTATAGGATCATTATTTCACTGTATGTACTATAGTACTTCTATGTGTTAGAGTATGTTGTATAATATGTCACTTTCATTAGATGTAGATCCTAATTGTTTTCATTTGAATCATGGATAGCCTAATACTTTTAATACCGGACTGCATCGTAACCTCATATTAACGGTTTGATTTCAAATCTAAACTTCTGGAGTATAGAGCTAAAAGAAGAAACGTGCTTCACTGTCCATATACTGACAGTACACAGGGCAATGTAAATATGATACTTGAGTTGACACCAGAGATGTGCTGATCTCAAATCTTTAAATGTCCTCTGTCCTCCCATGATCTTACCATGACAGCATGTAGCTATAACTGAAGTAAGTCTCAGCAAAGTGTCATCTTTCAGGCAACAGGCTATATCCTATAGCTACAGTATATCAAATAGCTTCAATCTTCACTGTGTGCTCATGCAAATACTCTATGCCTGTCGTATCTAAAAGTAATGATTGATCAATGGACTCATTTTATACACTATGTCCTATACATAATGAAAGACCAAGAATCAAGCCAGGTGGGATGTCCTTTTGGAAACATTTATTCTGAAATCACAGAGTGAAAATAAATACAACTTTCAGGGAAGGAGGGAGGTTTGGCGGCCAATCCACGATCGTGTCCAGCACCTTTGGCATTGCTGGGGCAGTGATGTCATGACTTGGGTGAGCGGGGTAGAGGGAACAACCCCCCACTTGATGAGTGGTCATCCCTGCTCCCCCATCTCATGTGGAGAGAAACACCCCAGAGGGAGGGAGGGCCAGGAGAGGGTCTGCAGTGGAAACGTAGCTTCCAAAGGGGGGAGTGAAAAGTGACGAACAAAAAAGAAAAATAACTGAATGGATAAGCTTTGACATCCCATAGTCCTTTTCTTTCCTAGGTTGGTCTTAGAAACAGTGTGGATGTCCTGACACCATGGGGTCTGCAGACAAACTTCAGCTTCTTCAGCAACAAGAGGTGTCTTACACAGACATGACGTGCTTGACGAAAGCTAGGGGAGAATAGCAAAGAGGAAGTATTAGTACACAGTTCTGGGAGCTCTATGTCTACACAGCATGTTTTTTTGTTTTTTTAAACATCAGTTTACCATTCATACATTTGTAGGTCTCTAAAGAGGATGCAGGGATCACAGGGGCCGGGGCAATTGTAACAGTAGGCGGGGGGGAAATGTAAGACCTTTAAAATAGATATTTCACTGACTATTTCCATGCAGGGAGTAAACCTAACTGTACTGAGTGAGTTTCACTTTTTATTGATTGAAGAAAAGCAAGGTGTTACAATTGACCCCTGTTACATAGGTCCCCAGTCTCCCCTCCTATACACTAATCTAAATCATTACACATTTAAATAGTTAGCCATAATAGCATTGACGGTGGGATATCCACATTGAGAGTATATAGCCTTACCAAACATGATGACACTATAGCAATGCTCATATCATGGTACTGTTTTACACAATCTGTGAAATGATCATTGATATTCCTTCTGCTCAGTGAACAGACTTACCCTCGTAGTGGATTTTGCCATCCTCGTCTTCCTGTCCTGTCATGAGGGCCTCAATCTCTGCCTCAGTCATCTTCTCGCCTAAGAGTGGCACAAGGAGTCACATTTCAGTCTCACATTTCACATTTCTTGAGTCTCACATTTCACATTCAGTAGCAGCTCAACATAGACAGGGCCTACTGGAGTGTCCTTGGCTATGTCTATATTTGGGCCTTTGACTCACCAAGTGTTCCCAGAACGATACGCAGCTCAGCGCCCATCACTGTGCCGTTGCCCTCCTTGTCAAAGACGCGGAGACCCTCAACGTAGTCATCATAGGCACCTTTGGGGCAGGCATCCACTGTCTTCAGCATGGGCAGGAAAGCGTCGAAACCGATCCTCTTGTTCTCCATGTCTGAAAAGATGGGGAGCAGAACGAGATTACACACCATAGTTTTTTTTCTGACAGATTGTCGGTGTTACTCCGTCCATACCGACAGTCGTTCAGGTGACACGGGTCGCACTAGAATGACAGACGAACACATGTCGTAACGCAATATAATCCACACAGAATCGACTGTATGGACAAAAAAATGATTGGCTCTCCCATTATGGGTAGTAACTATGTCTACTACAATTTCTATTCACAATTCTATAACCGTGTCTCTTTCAACAGCTGTGGTGTTTTTTATGACATAGGAAGAGAGTTCTGTGTCTTTACGTGTGACTAATTCCAACCAGGCACATCATCATAACCACTCATAGCTTATGGGGGGTCTCACCGTCAGCAGATGGGTCACCCAGGATCGCCTTCACCGACTTGTTGGTGGGGTTCTGTCCCAGGGCGCGCATGATGTCGGCCACCTGGCTGAAGGCCACCTGGCTGTCACCAACTCTGTCGAAGAGACCGAAAGCCTCTTTGAAGTCTGGAAGAGAGATACAGAGGAGTTTTTGGTGAGATGGGTAGAAAATGCAGACAGACATAACAGAATGTATAGAAAAAGCAGACACATGCCGATTTAGACCAGAAAATGTTACCAACATGGTTAAATAAATGGGAATATTAATATAATTCATGTAAGGTTACAAAAGAAATCCATGAGATTGTGGATATAACACAATTATTGTCTTTCATTTATCATAAATATGACAAGAATAGAAAATGGCAAAACGTGCAAATGTTATGCTGAGGATACAGAGGACAGATCGAAATAGAGCACTGGTATGTCGGCAAGTGTCCTATCCTAAGCGGCAGGGTCAAAGACCAAAAGCTTCCCTCGTTTCCCCCTGCTAATTACAAGCAACAGTTGTGTATACACTGACGAGAGAAAGATAGGGAGCGGGTTAGGACAAGGGATAGCTATTTCTATGGACTCCCATCAGGAAGCAAATGACAAAGCGTAATGAGAGTGATCTCCTGACAGATTAATGTTCTCATGTGATTTCCGAACAGCAGCAGCTGTCCCCCTCCGCCAGCGTTTGGGTGGCATTTAGAGCACCGGCAGGCAATTGATACGCCCTGAGAAACTAACCCATGCCATATATGGGCACGGCTGTCTCCGCCTGGCTCGAGTTAAACATAAAAATGCTGACAGTAGTGCAACCGACACCCCCTGCATGGCCTGCGCCTACTACATTCCAGACTGCATCTAAGCTGCTACAAGTGCTCCTCATTATGCAGGAAGAGGGGAGTTTTCTGCCAGTGAATTATCTGATAAAAAGCTGAATACAAGAAGGTGAGGAATCACGTGATCTGCCCTGATACATTGTGCGCCTCACCAGGGCTACTCAATCAAATAGGTACTACTGCAGTTATTGCTGCCATACGTATACTTCTCATACAGTACAAAAAAAACGGATAAATACACTAACTATCCACATGTGCACAAACATATGGCATATATAATACTGGACTGCCACCAGTTACACAGGACAACTGTAGACATAATACTTTGTGAAGGACGTTCATGAAGGGCCATGTCTTTCAGCGAGGAACAAAAGGCTAGAGGATCATGGGTTTACATTCTTGCTGTGTAGAGATGCCACATGCTCTGCATCTTAAACGTCCAACCAGAGATTTCACACTATTCTAAAGGACCACTGTGCAATTCAAGACCTGGCACCGGGCTCAGAATAGACAGGACACAAATGCTCCCAACAGCTGACCACCCCCTGTGTGGATTCTGCTCTAGTGGTGTCAAGGGCTCCAAACTGGGTTCTATGTGAGGTCTTTCCACTCTCTTATCGATTAGTGATCATATTAGGAGTGCAGGTGCTACAAACTCTTTGTCTACACCTGTGAGTGCTACTTTGAACAACACAGAGGGAATGTAAAAAAAAAAACCTGACTTCACTTGTGAAAGGCTCAAATGATCCACTTTTCTCACCAAACACGCATCACGCCTGGGCTTTACTTACCTTCAAGCTGGTCCGCTGTGAACTCGGACATTGCAGGTGCAGCGGGTGCAGCGGCATCGGCCTGTCAGACGCACAACAACAACACATCAGTCCCAATTCTTACCACTCCAACACCACACAGCATACTTACACCACACGATCATATACACGGTGCAAAAGGTCTCTACAGAAAAACATTCTAAAAATGCATTTGCGTCTGTTTAGTCACAAATGCATTAGATGCCAGGTAATGAGTTACACTAGTGTGAAGATGGAAATAAATGAATACACTGAATGGCACAAATGTGAAGATTGAATGAGGGATATATTCCATGTTTTCATTCTTTAGCACAATGGGATAAATCAATCTGACACCCCCTTCTTGGTTTCTTCAAAGACATTAGTACGCCACAAAGTAGGGAAAAGACCAGTCCTCATATCCTCTCTTTATAACGATCACATTGATGCCATTGTAGTTCTGTAGCAGTGTCACACTTTTAGATCCAAATCAATGTCACAACGGATGGATTGGTATAAAGAATCTCAAAATAACTTCAGCGACATGGCCCCACACAAATGTCCAAAAGTACACACCATTATAGAGAGGAGATGGAGGAGCGGGAAGGAGAAGAGTAGCTGAGAGTCCCAAGAGAGAGTGGTCCTGAAGCATGGTCAAAGCCCCTCTTATTTATGGCTGGGTCTGATGTCACAGGGTGGATCAGATGACGTTCTGGAAGTTCTTTAACTTTCTTAGGGCAAACGGGAAGGGGAGCTGTGGTCCCCTCTCGGAGTGGGAGTAGGCCTTTAGAAGGGGACTGGGTTATTTTTAGGCAGCTAAGGGACTGTTTCAATGCTCCTTGTCTTTGGTCAGCGTTTTAAATCACTTACATTGATGTCCCATAAACAAGTTATTCGTTGACATTTCAAATCTGATATGGAACTGAAATGTACTGGATATGAGCCTCACTGAACTGATAAAAACCCATCAATCGACTAGCCTACTGCCTACAACTCGGGGAAGCTTCTCGTTTACAAGGTGATATTTTTAAACCTGGTCCTCTTATGGTTATATCTGGTAGTGATCAAAACTCAAACACAAACAATGTGGTCCCGTAAGTGACGTAATGAAACCCATCAAGGACACATGCAACATGTGACAAATATCTGAGTAAAAAAGCAATGTTGCGCTGTCTAAAAGATACCGGTTCGCATTGACGATATGTAACAGATCGTGTTCGAGAATGACTAGTAAGATCCTAGGAAAACGAATTCATTTGGCGATGATAACACAATAAAGCAACCGATCAATCAAATCAAGTTGATGTTGTTCTCCCTCGTCTGCGGTCAACGGGCACAGTGAGGTAGCCTTCTGTAGGCCTAGTAGCGTATTTATGTCTGGAGTCGATGTTCATGAAAGCGCGAACAAGTGCTGTGACGATCACGTCAATGACAGATGGGCAAGAAAGTCAGCCAATCTGTCATTTCCTCCGCGCTGTGAGGTGTCTGCTGTGTGACTCATACACATCACAGACACATCTGTTCACGCTTGTGTGTGTGTGTGTGTGTGTGTGTGTGTGTGTGTGTGTGTGTGTGTGTGTGTGTGTGTGTGTGAGGTGGTGTGTAAGTGTGTGTGAGGTGGTGTGTGTGTGTGTGTGTGTGTGTGTGTGTGTGTGTGTGTGTGTGTGTGTGTGTGTGTGTGTGTGCTCTCTGTGACCGACTCTAATAAGACTCATCGGAGCGTAATTGGAGCTGTCCGCGGTGCGTGGTGCTGATCAGATCGTCCCGAAATCTGATTAAATTATAGACAACTTGGGTTTTTCTATATTCTATCCTGCATGACTTCACCATACAGTGTAATAATGGCCAATGCAGAAGGAAAGACGGATTCAATTACCCCGATACAATTGTGCATCTGTTCGGTGAATAAAGGTGAATGACTATTATTACAGTTTTTTCTATATCGCTTTAATACATTTTCTGAAAGCATGGCTTCTCTTAACTCTTAACACAAATCCCCCAAAACTCACACACAAAACCCTAAACAAATCTCTTGCAAAAGCAAACACTGCATTCGAAATAGTGTTGTGTCTTCTTAAAATGAAAATGTGTCGTTACACACACACACGTAACACACACACACGCACGCACGCACGCACACACACACACACACACACACACACACACACACACACACACACGCACGCACGCACACACACACACACACACACACACACACACACACACACACACACACACACACACACACACACACACACACCATCAAATGAATAGACACTTCTAAGAACCAATTAAACACTCATGCGCTCAATGGAAAACACTATGATCAGTGGAAAACATTACCATGATAGCATTATCAGTAGGCCTTTTGCATTTTCAGTGTTACACTACATACATAGCCTGTTATAAACTGTTATGTTTTCATACTCAAATATAAAACACACAAATATAAGAATATAATGTATTTTTTATTCTGAAATATTGTATACATCTCAGCAAATAGTTGGATTTGTAAAACGTTCTTCATACAGAACAAACAATAGAAAAAAGGAAAGTACGCCTCCCGCATATACTGTAAAGAAAAAGAGAATCAGGCTGCATCCTGCCTTTCGTTTCTGTCTGGCCATAGGACCTCATCGACATCACAGGCAATATTCTCCCCCTGTCCAAGCAGCAGGGAAAGTATCGCCTGGCACGACGCAGACCAGCCTACTGCTTCAGCAGCTATATCACCATGCGTCCTCCATTTCTTGTAGAAGGGATATGCACCCCATGGGGGCTGCGTTCATGTACCTTCCGACGCCAAGCTGAAAAAAACTCCTCAATGGGGTTGAGAAATGGGGAATATGGTGGCAGATGAAGAACGGAAAAACGTGGGTGGTAGATGAACCAGTTGCGGACCAGAGCAGCCCGGTGGAAACGTACGTTGTCCCAGATGACAACGTACCTGGGCTGCTCTGGGTTATCCATCTGCTCGGCTGGGGTGAGGATATTGTGTCGTGTGTCCAGAAAAATTATGAGATGGGCATTATTGTAGGGGCCAAGGGTTGAACGGTGATGGAGGACGTCTTGGTGATCTATGCCTGTGCACACGATGATGTTCCCCAACCTCAACAATGTTTCCAACATTCCCCGTTGCCGTCCTTTTTGTAAGGTTGAAACCCACTTCATCAACGTGGTCAGCCAAAGTGGCCCAAATCTCATCAGAGACAATTGCTCTCCGAGGTCGTAGGTTGTCCTCTTGCTCGTCCTCCTCCTCCTCTGACTCTCACACCTCTTGCTTTACCTTTCTCTACAAAGTTTGCATCCATTGTTCTCCAAGACAGGAGAGCTCACATTGTATTGCTAAAGCTATGATTACTAGTTCAAAAGCAATAGGTGCCCATATGAGTGTGATTGGTGGTTTGAGTTAAGCATTCTGAATGGTAGTGTTTTCCATGTGAACACAAGAGATTTTATCAAGGAAGATTGTGCCAAATGTAGTGTTTCGTGTTTTGATAACTGTGTGGTTTATAACTGCAAAATGAGTGAAAAGCAGGAAATGTGTTTGTATTTGTGAAGAATTGGTGTGAGATACACAAGATTCAGGTTTTGGTCATTGTGTCTCAAGTTCTGATGTTGGTGTGTAAGCGATTGAGAAAAACTGTAAAGGTGTTGAACTGGCCAGTGACATCACAGACAAAGCCACTGGAAGTTTACAAAATCAAATGGTGAAAATAGAGCATAAATAGCTACTATAGGCCTACAGTTTGCAGATGGGGCTTTGATGCTGCCATAAACCAAGCACTCATGCACTTGTGGCGGTCATGATGGGTGTAATGACGTGTAACTGCCCACATAATATAGAAACCAGTTGTTTTTGTGACACCACAAGCAAATTATACAATCAGACTGGGAGAGGAAGACGGCATAATCCTGACATAATTTTGTTATTATGTTATTTTAGCTGTTTACCAAAACATATTCAAGTTACAGTGATATATAACGAATATGGGCTTAAAGTGCAGACTCTCAGATTTAAAATGAGGGTATTCACAACCAAATTGGAGGAAGGGTTTAGGAATTACAGCTCTTTAATAAAGTGGCCCCCTCTTTTTCAAGGGTCCAAAAGTAATTGGACAATTGAATCAACAGCTGTTTCATGAACAGATCTGGGCTATTCCTTTGTTATGTCTTCATCAGTTAAGCAGGTAAAAGGTCTGAGTGGTATTTGAGTGGCAAAAGTGTCACATTTGCATTTGGAAACTGTTGCTGTGAACGCACAACATACGGTCAAAGGATCTCTCAATGCAAGTGAAACGCCATCCTTAGGTGGCAAAAACAACCCAAAAAATCCAGCAGAGAGATAGCAGGAGCATTAGGAGAGGCCAAATCAATAGTTTGGTACATTCTGAGAAAAAAAGAATGCAATGGTGAGCTCGGCACCACAAAAATGTCACCATTCATAAGTCTCAAGAATAGAAACACCAGATTAAACTTTGCCGAAAAACATCTAAAAAAGCCAGCCCATTTCTGGAACAGCATTCTTTCGACAGATGAAACTAAGATCAACCTGTACCAGAATGATGGGAAGAAAAAAGTATGGAGAAGGCTTGGAACGGCTCATGATCCGAAGCATACCACATCATCTGTAAAACACGGTGGAGGCAGTGTGATGACATGGGCATGCATGGCTTCAAATGCCACTGGGTCACTCATGTTTATTGATGATGTGACAGAAGACAGAAGCAGACGGATGAATTCTGAAGTGTTTAGGGATATACTGTCTTCTCAGATTCAGCCAAATTCAGCATAGTTGATTGGACGGCGATTCAAAGTACAGATGGACAATGACCCAAAACATACTGCGGGAGCAACCCAGGAGATTTTTAAGGCAAAGAAGTGGAATATTCTGCAATGGCCAAGTCAATCACCTGATCTCAACCCGAACGAGCATGCATTTCACTTGCTGAAGACAAAACTAAAGACAGACCCACGAATGAACAACAACAGAAGACAGCTGCAGTAAAGGCCTGGCATAGCAATCCAAAGGAGGAAACGCAGCATTTGGTGACGTCCATGGGTTTCAGATATCAGGCAGTCATTGCCTGCAAAGGATTCTCAACAAAGTATTAAAAAATTACATTTTATTGATGTTTATGTTGATTTGTCCAATTACATTTGAGCCCCTGAAAATGGGCGACTGTGTATGAAAATGGTTGCAATTCCTAAACTTTTCATACAATATTTTGGTTCAACCCCTTGAATTAAAGCTGAAAGTCTGCACGTCAATTACATCTCAATGTAATTTCAAATCCATTGTGGGGTCGTACAGAGCCAGAATTATGGAAATTGTGTCACTGTCCAAAATATTTATGGACCTAACTGTATAGTGTGAACATCTGAGAGCAACACAATAATACCCCTGCTTTCTAATGTTGCACAACAATTCAGCATTTGGTTTGGTGCTGTATTTGAAGTCATCAATACAACAGGTTGCTATTTGACTTTTGAAGTAATTTGTTGGCTGAATGAAAATGTTGAAATGTAGTAGAAATGTCGCACCATAGGCCTGGTCAAGGTCCATGTCATTGGTGACATAACTGTTGATATTACCCAGCCTACCAGGGGTCAAGGCCAACTACAATAGCATACCCCAACAATAATGATCGACCTATTCTGAGTGTTGAGGGCCATCTCAGGGACACGGTATGTGTTTGTCTCCTCTCCTGTAGCCTATAGTGTAGTAGAGAGGACATGCTTGGGAGACCTCGCCCCTGGACAGATGAGAACTATATTTAACCCACAGCCATGAGGTGTTTAGTTTCTCCTCATACGATCTCATAGAGGGGGACAGCAGCAGTAGCTCCTCAAGGGGTCTCAGAGACACTCCGTCCGCACCCTCGCTACATCCGTCCCCCTCCCCCCCTGCGTGAGCCAAATCCGCACATCGTAAAGGAGCAGTCTTAAAAAAGAGCTGCGGCATTGTGTCCCTACTCCCTCAGGGATTTTTACATGAGCCTTATTAGGAATAGAGATCCATGGCATGTACCATAGGGGATAGGACAGGAGAGATCGTTTCACTAGTCATCCAGCTCTCCAACAAGCCCAATTATCGCCCTGTAAATATGTTCACTCAGCTAATGTCCTCCCCCACAACTGACCTGGATCCAGTTGACATGACTATTGAAAGAAGTTTACTTTGTCAGTGCATTATTGTGACTAACCTGTGTCAGGTCAATAGAGGGGAGACCACGGTTAGGAAATAGAAACTGTCAACATTATCCTGTGATAAGGTCAGTTAAGTGATCTATCGATTCACTGTCACTGCTCAATGTTGCTGTTGTAAATAAAATAACTCTATGGCTCCCCTCAGTGGTTTTATTCTGTTACTACAACATCAGGTAACAGACAGTTATCAGCAGGACATACAAATACTCTTGTTTATTGATAAGCAGACAGAAATGTGAAGCAGCCAAGTTACTATGACCAAAGGAAAAAGAAAGCCTACATCACACAAAACGTTTCATGATGCATATTCAGTACAGTTTTACAAAACAAGTTTTAAATTGCAGCACAATCTGCAAAATGAACAATCTACATGCAAAATGGAATACTCATTCCAGTTATTCAATAAACAGTTATCTAAATTAAACATAAACATTAATAAGAGCTACAAAGTCATCAATCAGTCTCAATAGTTTAGCATGAAACAACAGTCAAGGAAATATAAATTGCTGAGCGGTGCTCTCTCTTTCCACTCAATATACATACATAGCTAGAGAGTAGGATTCAGCGGATTAATGAGACTGTAAAGCCCCAGAACAGAGGAGAGGAGCAGCCCGAAGCATACACACAGTAGTTACTGCTTCAAACTGCAACAGCGCCCCCTGCTTCACTCCCTACACGACATAGTCGGCTAATGATGAGACACAATCATTCAGCCAATCAGGGGAGACCCCATGGAAAGATATTATTGTAATGGAAAACTCGCCTTGATTATCAACTGCGAATGTAGCTGCAGTGAGTGTGTGTGGGTGCATGTGTGTGTATGAGAGAGAGAGAGAGAGAGAGAGAGAGAGAGATAGAGAGATTTAGGGCTAGGTTGTCTATCATATTTCCTGCTGCAGGTATTTGTGGATACATTTACACTTCAAAGCCTGGAAACCTTGATTTGAAGGGCTGCAGAAGATCGGCCAGGAAGTAAATAGTTCCAGCCATGCCTGTAGGAAATGACAGGAAATTACACACTGATTGCACATGTAAAACAACGTTGCACTTTTTCTGATCATTTTGAAAAAACAAAAAAACTATTCAATTTCTAAGTGGGATATTTTAAAGGACAGTTTGCGGTGAATTACCTTCAAAAAGAGAGAAAGGAGTGTCGGGGGTCCGGCAACCATGTTTGCCGTAGTTCATGCACCAGTCTGCGAACTACAGAGGAGGGGGGAAAAAAGACCAGGGAGTAAACAACAGTCACATTCCAGGAGTAACGGAGGATTGTAGCAGACTACCGTCTCAAGAGAATGGAAACGAAGGCTAGAATCTCACCGCCAAACAAATAGCTGGCTTAGAAAGTGAAACATTAGAAGCCATTGGGATCAATGGCCGTTCCACTTCGATGTGGTAACAGAGTTACCATAGGTATCCGACAGACTATTTCCAGCTGGATATGAATAGCCGCATCCTAATTAAACTACACATGGGACATCGGCCATGTGGAAGCCGTCCAAAAGAGACTTAGTGAATATTTAACCCGATCTCTGCTGATGCCAACACATACTGACAGCGACCTACCAATTGTCAATAAACATAAAAGGCTCACTTTTCAGATGGCCTAAAGTGACTTGAATAATTTCTGATTTTCAATCCAGCCAGCAGAATAGCTCTCACACAATGATTGAGTGCACTTCAAAATAATTATGCTAAAATGTTGCACATTTTGAAGTGCACTCAATCATTGAGTGAGAGCTATGCTGTTGGCCGGATTGAAAATCAGAAATTATTCAAGTAACGTTAGACCATCTGAAAAGTGAGGCTTTTATGTTTAATGTGACCTTCAGAGTCTTATTCTCAAGCTGAGGATGTAAAAGTTATAGAATAGCTTGCTACGGTTGCTATACATGCGGACCCCATCTTCCTCTTAAATTAAAAAAATCTTTAGCTCTTTGTTAACGACATTCATCATGTCAATGGAGATCCACTGGGTGGGGTGTTGTTGGTGTGATGGGGAGCTCTCACCATGCAGGCTCGGTATAGGTGCTTGGGGTCCTGGGTGAGCTTGTAGAGCGCCAGGAAGGTGTAGGCGTTCCCCGCTGCCCCATGGCACAGCCCGTAGCCCTTTTTCAGGAGACCCCTGTGCCAGACCACCTCTCCACACTGCAGAGCCTCCTCCAGGTATTGACCGGCCCCAAACACCTGCGGATAGGGCGTGGGACGAGAGAGAGAGAGACATGTCAAGTTTACACTAGATACAGTATGTCAATAAGGTCTGATCGTGTCAATAAGGTCTGTGTCGAATCCGAGAGGTCAGACAGACTCACGCCTTCTGTCATATGTACAACACAGAAGCACATTTCTATAGACACGTCTAGCGACTATGTGAAAGAGGGGAAAGCTTGTGTATCTATATTTACAAGACACTGACACTGGTATACATGATGTGCTCCACACAGCAAATCCAGTTCACCACCAGGTGGCCCCTTCCACACTTTGAAAAGAAAGAGCCCTGGGGCGGGCTATTATTCAACACGGCCCCTGCAATACATGGGGGAAGATGGTGGCCGTGGTACTGATGGACTACCTGTCAGGTGGCGGTAAAGAGGCCAGGTTTACCTTGTAGGCCTGCAGGAGCATGTAGATGACCCCCGGGGCTCCGTGACACCAGTGCACCAGCTGGTCCTGCGTGGCTCCTATGCAGGGCGGGTAGTTCCCCGAGGGGAACTTGAGTCTGCAAACGTGGTCCACGCTGGGCCTCACCAGTCTGTGCACCCGCTCCTCCCCGGCCACAAAGCCTGGCTACAAGAGGGCAAGAGAACACAGGCACTCAACGAATAACTCACAGACACCATGGATCAGAATGAGAACAGGGGCAAGACATTTCCCCCGAACCAAATGGAAGTGGACTTCCTGGAAAGGAGTGCGAGGAGGCATCGTGTCCGGGCCAATCGGCTTTACCTGCATCAGGAAGTAGTAGATGCCGGCCAGGCCATGGGCGGAGCCGATGTACTGCTCCTGGTACCACTCGTACATCAGAGGGCTTTGTTCCTGAACCCGGAACCTCATAGACAGATTCTCCCCTGACGCCAACACAGCTTCAGAGATCTGAGAGAGACACAAGAGTCACAGTATACCACAGAGCTCAGACCCCCTCTAGTTGCTTATTAGGAATAAATCATTGAAGTGGATGATGGATCTAAATGCAACTAAATAAATTAGAGGATATCCACTAGATAAGGTATCCTTCATTGTCTATACCTGGGACTTTAGGCACAACACAGATACTTGCCCTCTCTGCGGAAGTTCTCGGACGATTCGCCTATTGTGGGATGTGTCAGTGGAGGCCAGGAGACCGAGTACAGAGGACTGGTGGACAGTTTTGTTGAGTGGTGCGAGCAGAACCAACTGCTACTCAACATCCGCAAGACAAAGTAGATGGTGGTGGACTTTAGGAGGACTATGGTCCCCCTGTCTCCTGTTTCCATCCAGGGAGAGGAGGTGGAGGAGGTCCAGAGCTACAAGTACCTGGGGGTGCACCTGGACAATAAACCGGACTGGACTGGACTGGTAACACAGATGTCCTGTACAAGAGCCGGCTTTATTTCCTGAGGAGGCTCAGGTCCTTTGGCATGTGCAGGACGTCTGCTGAACATTCTACCAGTCAGTGGTGGCCAGTGCAGTGCTGTACGTGGTGCTATGCTGGGGGGGGGCAGCATCAAGGAGGGTGACACCAAGAGGCTGAACAAGCTTTTTTAGGAAAGCTGGTTCGGTCCTCGGTGTCACCCTGGACTCACCACTTCATTTCGTTGTTGTCGTTGTCGTTGGTGATATGAGCTGCTGTAACACCTTAATTTCCCCTCAGGGATCAATAAAGTATCATATCTATCTAAGTATGCGGTAGTAACGCTGTACTAATGGCATCCCCTAGACATGTGAACAAAAGAGTTAGACGTTAGACTCGACTGACCTGCTGGATGTACTGGATAGGGATCTTGTAATGGCCAAACTGCTGGTTGATGAAGATGAGGGAGTAGAGGTATCCCATCCTGCCATAGAGCAGCTCGTCCGGTAAACCCCCGTCCCCCTTCACCACTGTCTGATAGAGCTGCAGCAGCCTGGAAGGAGCATAGAGGAGAGGACTCGTTACAACTCTGTAGGACGGTAACCTCTCAAATAGTATCTACCCGACTGACTGTCTCGACCTTAGAGTCGGAGTGTCCCTGTAGTCTTTTGTCCCAGCCCAGCTAGAACGTGTAGTAATGCTCTAAACCACTGGGTTTTCAAAGTGTGAGGCGCGCCAGAGAGCTTGAAGGGAGGCGCGGAGCCTGTGTAAAATAACAATATTGGTTGTTTCAATGTTTTTGAATGAAATGTGATTTTCGGAGCCTTAAACCAACATTATTGGTTTAATGTTTTTGAATGAAATGTGATTTTTTTTTTAAAGACAAAGGAAATGTAAAGGAATAACGGGAGAGATGTATATCTAAATTTCGACTAAATGTGAGGACATTGCAGGCTGTATTGCGTTCTATAAATTAAATAAATGTAGCCTTGCGCCCTGCTTTATAGTTAGTCACGCGCCAAAACGTCTGTCCGTAACGGATGTCTGGCTAGCGACGATGTGAGAGAGAGTGTGAAAGAGCGTGAGAGAGTAGAAATACAAAATGAAGAGGTTTCTGACACCAGCAGTGCCACAGCCTGAGCCTTCTGGCAGCAAACCAAAATGTAGGAAATACGATGAAGCGTATATCAATTTAGGATTTACCTGGATAAGTTCAAACGACATCCCACGACCGCAATGTCTCATTTGCAAAGAGGTGCTGGCTAATGACAGCATGAGACCTGCAAAACTTCGCTAGTATCCAAACCACCAGAGTTTTTCCAAAGGAAACTCAAAGTGTTACTAGGAGAAAAGCGGGTCATTCAACAATTCAGTCAAACTAATGTCAAGGCTACTGAGGCATCATATCGGGTGGCATTACGCATTGCCAAAGCAGGTTAGCCGCACACTATTGGGGAAAACTTAGTGCTGCCAGCTGCCAAGGAAATGTGTGCTAAGCGGCTAAACTAGACCCTATCAGACAGTACCGTGGCTCGCATATAATTGACGCCTTCTGAAACATTTGATTTGAAACGACGGTTGCCTTTTTTAGTTCCGTACAACCTGGCACAACCCTGTTGAATTTACTGTCAGAGAAAAGTGTTATAATGCCGTTGGATTGGTGATTATACCGCTGGATATTAACTTGCGTTTAGTTAAAAGAAATTTCCAAATAGTTTTCAATGGATTCAGTCTTGCTGTCTATTTTACTGTTTTTCTTTCTTTCTTTTTTTACTGTGGGGTTAGGGTTAGGCTGTGTATGTCACAATTCTCTTAGGGGAGGCTCACTGTCTTGGACTTTGAAAACCCCTGCTCTAAACTGAAGATGAACATATCTGAACCAAGTATGTCAGGGTTAGGGTTACAGCTGGGCTTTGAACAAAAGCGTACACACACACTGCAGCTCTCCAGGATCAGAGTTCCACTCTACTGTCATGTAGTAGTAGTAGTAGTACTCTATCCTGTGAGACACTGGGCGACCAGGGCTGACCTGCTGAGGCACTCATCCGCCTGCTGCTCCCTCTGCAGTCGGTGGTAGACCACTGCAGCTACGGCCAGTGGTCCCGCGTCACCACAGAGGAAAGTCACATCGTGCCGCTGCGTCGGACACGCCAGACTGCGGCCGACGTACTCTAGCGCCTTCTGTAGGAAGGAGGGCTCTCCAAACACTCCATGTAGATGCAGGTAGAGAAGGGCAATACCTATGGAGGAGGGGGGGAAAGGGAGACTGAGGTTAGGAGAGTTTTATTATTTAATAGAGACTTATTTGACTGGCAATAGGACATGTGCCGAAAAAACACCATCTCATCAGTCTCTAGAATCTAGAGACTGATGAGATGGTGTTTTTACGCTATGATCTAGAGTCTAGATCATAGCGTAATCTTCAGTAATTTGAGTTGGAATGTATTATTATTTACTCAAGATAAAGATGGTGTGCTTGCTTACCTGTCCAACCAGTATAACTGGTGCAGTCCCTCGGGTCAGCAGACCTGAGCCCATTCTCCATGACGGATAGGAGTTCACTGACCTTACTGCTCAACCGTCCAGCAAAATCTGCTGAGAGCTTTATAGTTGACAGACCACACACACGCACAGTCTTTAAATGTTAATAATCCTTTTACAAGAAAAATCTGTTTGGTAGCTAAATTAGACAAAGTAGACACGTTTTTTTTTTTTTAAAGCAATATCTATGACAGAAAAAAAAATCATCTTATTGGGGCCTTACCCTGCCCTGACAGTCGAATAGTCCTTGTGCACACGCAGGGTCCCCATCATAGTCTGCATAGGGGTTCTTGAGCGCTCTGTGGTCCATTGTCTCGATCCGACACCCTGCTCACCGGCCAGCACGTTCCTGGGTCCAAAGAGATGAAGTCTGCAAGAGCAGAAGTTGAAGTTATCGGGGGGTGGAGAGAGAAGGCCTGCCCGTTGCAAACATGGCTAGCTATAAGGCTGCGGCATGCATGCACATTAGTGTGTAATTGATGCTACTACTAGCTTAGCTAACCGGATAGCATCCTCCTCTATGCAATTCCTATGGACTGCATGCAGTCAGAGACATTGTCATGGACACAAACTAAAACCACCCTCCCGAGACACCGTTCGGGCTAAAATCCGTTCGCTTGGCTACTCTGTGGGTCTCGTCGGGTGATCGTCAAGCTCGCGCGTGTCCCTAAATTAATTGGCTATCTTCATAGCCCAGAAACAACGGTTCTCTCGGGCTGATCTGCAAATCATAGCGCCACAGTCACATTCAAGAAAACGTGGAGATAAAGTGTTTTTGACACATCTCAGACAACCGTGTTAATGTGTTATGAAATAAAACGCGTTCGCTTCATTATAATAAAATTGTGTAAAAAATGTGTCATAGGTACCGCGGGCAGCTGCAGAACTGATGATGTTGTTGTTCTTTGCTGCTTTCTCGAGTCGCGATTACAACGTTGAATCACAACATCCGACGTGAACTTTCAGTGCTGCCACCTACCGGCCGGGAGAATGTCTCACTGTTTACCGTGAGGTGAGTCATGTAATGTTATAGATCGTATAGGACATTAATGATGTCTTATGATAGGCGCGCGATTGATTATCGAGGAATATAACTTGTAAATGTCACATGCGCTTAGTTCGATTGCCTTACAGCAGAACCGAGATTGTTTTACTCTGTTGACGATGTCATTGTAAACAAGCTTCGAAATATTTGTAAAAACGGACGGGGGGGATTTTCAAACACGTAACGTGCACATTTTCCTGCGCTCACGTTTTCCTGCGCCGAGCCGAAGGCTCCGCCCCCCTCGTATGACGCGCTGGGTAGCCTACCAGAATTAAGAATGTATACAGCAGATGTTCCATAGATAGAGGCTTTGTTGTACCATCAATGATTTGACTTAAATACAGATATTTGACTGTTTGAAACCTTCCCCTTCCTGGACACGAAAGCAACGGGGAAAACAATCATGGTTATTATTTGTCCGTAAAAATATTCAGGTTTTTAAACCAAAAAACTACTACCAAGACGCATATTCCATGGCGCACTGGAGTCATCACTTAACCTGACGTTACTTTTTATATACTATATTATTATAATATATTACAAATTAATTGCATGTTATTTTAAGGCTTGACTGACACTGGTTAAAGTCACAACTCAACCATTTTCACCTTTCTGTCTGGTGGCAGCCGCTTCGAATCGTGTGTGGATGCAGAAACACAAGACTCCCCTAGAACACCCCTGGTAGTAACCACCCGTTTATATGCAAACCCAGTCTCGACTAAAACAGTACAAAAACAGCTTTTGTAAATGAAATATTACTTCAAAGCATTCCCTGAGCGTGACTGATTAAACAAAGTCATTCCAACCATTAGGAAGCTTTTAGAAAGCTTGAATGTCATGACATACTGGGCCTTTAACACCAAGCACCAGCCCAAAAATCTAGCTGTAATCATTGACTCAGATCTTCATTTTAAAACTCATATCAAGAATGAATATATGTTCTTATCACTGAGGGACATTGCTACAGTGCAACATTTTCTCTGTCAGAGTGACAATGACAGACTAATGCATGACACTATTACTAGCATCCTCGTCTATTGTAATGTTCTCCAAATAAAGCAAAGGTCATAGGTCAAAGGTCAAAGGTCGTAGAACACAGTCCTGACCAAGACCAGACCAGAGAGAAAGCACACATAACACCAGTGTTAAAGTCTCTTCATTGATTGCCTGTTAGTTTTAGAATTGAATTTAAGATGATTTAATAGTTGTAGTATGTACCCAGTAGATCCCACAGGTCACCTGGCACAGGCCTTTTAATTGTTCCAAAGCCAAGGACCAAGAGTATGCCTCTGCCCAGCCTCTGAAACACCCTGCCAGTAAACCCGAGGGCAGCTGAAACATTTAAAAACATACCTTTTGACCCTTGATTTTACTTAGGGTGTTTTTAGTATTTTAGTCGGTCAGTTATTTTTTTCTTTCTTTTTTTTAATCTAGCAGGTATACTGTACATCTCTACAGTCCTCACCTGTTCTCTGCTTTTACTGTCTTGAACTCCCATGGCTGTTGTGTTTTATTTTGTTCTGTTTTGTCATATTTATCTTCTCATGTTTTGTCTTTTTATTTCTTCTCTGTTTTTAATTGTCCTGTAAAGCGCACTGTGTTGCAACCGTGTGCATCCATGCCCTTCACAGGGCGGCGATAGACTTCCTGTGAAATGGGGTGAGGCCAACTATCTAGACTTCAATGTACTGAAAACCAAAGAGCTAGTGGTAGATTTAACACAGATAACAAATCCCATGTGTATTTATGGTGGATGGATTTACACTTTTGACTACTACCACTACTACTAGGGGGTTATAGTAGACAAAAAGTTTAACTGGAAGGCGTTAATAAACGCCTAAAAATATTTAAATTTTGTCATTAGTAATTTCTCTATTACTTCTAACATGGGGTGACCGATTTGCTGTTGTTTGAATCCCAAATTTAATGTCATTGGGAATCATTGTCATTGATGTTAATTACCAGATTCAAATCTGGATATTTCCGTCTGGAGTTCATAGTACAATGACAATGTACTTTGTGTCTCTTCTATCAGTCTTAATATAGCTACCTGCTCGCTGAGCTGTGTTTATACTTGACATTAGTTGAACTCTTTAAATAAATAGATAGATAGATAGATAGATAGATAGATAGATAGATAGATAGATACTTTTCCCCGAGGGGAAATTAAGGCATTACAGCAGCTCACAAACAACAACAAAATAAAGTAACAATAGAATAATAGAATACAAATAAAATAGACATCTGAAATATGAATATACAATAAGAACAGTCCAGCATGATTTAACATCCCCCAGCCTGACTCTGATCACCCCGATCGAGCCAGCCGGAGGAGGAGTTGTACAGTCTAATTAGGGCAGGCATAAAATATCTCTTAGTGCAGCGTGGTTGTAGTAGTCTGTTGCTAAAAGAGCTTCTCCGTTCTGCCACAGTAGAACGTCATGTAGGGTATGGAAGGGATTGTCTATGATGGCCAGGAGTTTGGACCTCATTCTCCTATTGGCCACCTTCTCCAGTGTCCTATGGTGAGCTTTCATGCACAATCTTTTCTCGATCTATCGCCAAGGTTTGTACAATGTTTGTTCGTGTCGCTACCATGGAAACACCACAATTTCAAACTGAGCTGCTTTTGACCTTCTTCACAACTGAGCAACCTTTTTCTCTGCGAGACAGCAGTGGAGCCCAGAGGCCATGCACCAACTGCTGAGAACACAGAACTAGTTTCATCTAATGATTTTCATATGGGTGTTGTGCGCTATACCGATGGTGATGCATCGATTAATAATCGATGGATCACACTGTTGTTAAGTTCCATGCGCTCTCCGAGTAGCCAGTGTTCTCCTTTTAAGGTCCTTCTTTCTTTCTTTCTGTCATTCTTTCTTTCTTTTCAGGTTTGAGATTGAGAAACATCACTTGTTGTATCTTTACTCTGCAAGCCTTTTAAATGGCTGGTCCATTCCAGACTGTGTATTTCTGGGGCTACTACCACCTTTTTACAATACAAGTAGGGTAGTCTGTTGCTGGTCAGATGGAGACAATTGTGATCAGTGATCTTTTTTTGTTGACCACTGTCACATGATGTCTGTGGTATTGTTTAGGTGACACAAACATGACACTTTTCATTTGACTGTACCTGGGGACTGCTTTACCTTGCCTCAGGGAAGAGACTCACTATGCAACGGGACATGAACAAAGTAGGCAGCTTGATTCGAGGAGGGCTCCTGTGAAGATCCAGATATTGAGTGAATTGTCTTTGATCGACACGTGAGACCCCCTCTTGTGTATACTCTAAGGACAGGACTTGCATGTGAGGCAACTATAGTACAATCATAATTCATGTGTTTGACAATTCAGCCACAGTTCAAGGTCAACATCTAGTCCAATCCTCAGGGGGAATTGGCTGCTAATCATTCCTCTCCTCTTATATAAGGATGGTATAAGGATGAAGCTGGCAATGGCTATGCAGAGGGGCTATTATGGTTAGTTTTCTGTTAAGAATGGTTTTAGACTCATTCTTTAGAAGACAATCTGAATGCCCACTGACAGGCTGACGAGATGGACTCCTGGTTCTGGCTTGACTAATTTGCCTTCTCTACAGACCCCCCCAACCACCCCTCCCTCAACTGTGTTAAAAAAAAGTGTGCTACTTGACGCCGTGATGCAGCCATGTTGGTAAAAAAAGAAAACTGCATCGTTACTGCATTGGCTTGAAGTGTCTCTGGCGTGATCTCCCTATTGTCCCAGTCGTTATCTCCCAAGGAATGGACACCTGCTGGAACCTGCTTTAGATGATCCATGTTGCACCTTCACTGCAGGTCTTCACTGCAGGTCTTCACTCGAGTTCACTCGAGTTCCCCTGGGACTGGATGGAAAGGGTCATTTCACCACATCACTACAGCTAATAATAATACATCAACAATAGTTACAAATAGATGGATAGATCAGGGTTCACAGAAATGATGTGCTACAAGTATTGGTATTAAACGTTGGTTTATTAAGGTGACTTTGCTTAGTTTGAAGCTACTTTAAAATAATTGTAAAAAAAGAAAAGAAAAGAATGTACTTTTTTATACTATACTTAGCCCCTGCCAGTGAAGAGGACCAATTCCACTCACAGGGCAAGCATGACAGCTGAGATAAAGAACATTCTGATCCCTGACACACGCACGGGCCCATCTGTGACAAAGCTAAAAATAGACAGCCTGGTGTCCATGCTAGTGGTGAACTGTCTGCGTTAGAGAGAGACAGAGACAGAGAGAGAGACAGAGTCAGAGAGACAGACAGAGACACAGAGAGGCAGAGATAGAGATAGACAGAGAGTGAGAGAGAGAAAGAGAGAGAGAGAGAGAGAGATGAGGCAGCCCAACAATCACCTTGTGACTGCCTATGGGAAGAGAAGGAAGCACACTGAGGGTCAGGCATATGCAGTCTGTCACCTTCAGTTCCTCAGGCTGGAGAGTATGTGAAGTTATGGGTGTTAGTGAAGATCAGTCTCCCATGATGAAGTGACTCCACTTCTCAGTGGTGTAACATTTTTGTTTGGCAGAACATGATCCATGTGGAGGGGAGTCGCTGTAGGTAAGACAGATTTCAGAGAGGAGCGAAGGGTGGAAGGCCTGGGCCCTTTTCTCGCTATTATCACCACACCCATCCAAAATTCAGTTCTGTAAATAACAAAACAAAAGTGCTTGGCAAACCACGAGCAGCACTCTGGGTAATGGGGAAAGATGAATCAAGCAGCTGTTTTGAATTTGAATGAGAGGAAGACCAGGACACAATGATACCCTCGCCATTCTCTGAAGACCACCGAGGTTATACCACCGAGGTTATACCACCGAGGCGAGAGACTGCTTAATATCGCTAGGCCACATCCATTGTCTTCACACATAGCGGCCTTATTCACCATGCGGAGTGCAAGCAATTTCTTCAAAGGAGAGAAATGCAGGTGGTTATTATATCTGAATGTTAGTGATTACTGCTGGCTCTTTGGTGCACTCTGCAGCTATGTGTATACTTAGAGTAGGCTACAGCAGGCGCCAGAACAATGGCTTCTATCTCTGAACAATTTACTTCATTTTATTATCGAAAACTGCACGGAACAATAGCAAATCCTTGGAGGTAATTGCACAGGTGCTATTCCCATCTCTTACTTGGAAAGTTTTAATATCCACTGATGATGAATGATTGTTATTGTGAATTGTGAATGCCGAGTGGGCGTCTCGGAGGGTAAGAGTTCAGTATTGAAACGACCTTTTCCACGAACAGTCATGCTCCTTTTTAAATAAGAAATAGAACCAAAAACCACTATAGCCCTTGGTTTAACACTGAACTGTCTGAGCTGATCCGGCAGCAAAAATATCCGCTCTGGTTGATCAGGAAAGCAAAAGAAAATGATTACAAACAACAGTTCTCCACATGCGGCTCTGACCCCAAACTGTTCTGGAACAGTTCTGTTAAAACTATGTAAAACAAAAACCCATCCTCTCAACTACCTACTGCAATTAAAATTGAGGACATTGTCATCTCAGATAAAGGCTCCATGGTGGACTGTTTTAACAAGCACTTTGTTAGGGCTGGTCATGCTTTTGCAGCTGCCATACCCACTCCCACTGTCAACCTTGCTGTCTCCCAAGCACTGGTCCCCCCCCAAGCCTCCCGCCCTTCTCCTTCCAGCCAGTAGAGGAGAATGAGGTGCTTGGGGAGCTGCCTAAACTGGACCCTTATAAATCAGCCGGGCTGGATGATCTGGACCCCTTCTACTTGAAGTTGGCAGCTCACATTGTCTCAGCCCCCATCACCTGTCTGTTCAACCTCTCCCGGCAAACCTCGGAATTCCCCAAGGACTGGAAATCTACTGCTGTCATCCCACTCTTCAAGGGAGGTGACAAGTTAGACCTAAACTGTTACAGGCCCATATCCATCCTGCCTTGCCTCTCCGAAGGCCCATATCCATCCGGCCCTGCCTCTCCAAAGTCTTTGAGAAACTGGTCAACAATCAGCTCACCCACCACCTGGAGTCCTACAGTATTCTCAGCACTATGCAATCTGGCTTTAGAACTGGCCACGGGTGTGCCTCTGCAACACTCAAAGTGTTAAATGATCATATGCGCCATTGACACTAAGCATTATTGTGTAGCTGTATTTATTGACCTGGCAATGGCTTTTGACTCCGTGGACCACGGCATCCTGCTTGACAGACTTAAGGACGTGGGATTCGCAGAGGGATGTCTGGCATGGTTCAGCAGCTACTCCTCTGGCCGTGTACAGTCTGTGAGAGCTGAGGACTTGCTATCTGACCCACTGTCCCTGTCCATGGGTGTCCCTCAGGGCATTGCTCATGCTGCTGCTAACTCAAATGGCCTTCTACCCATTCTGGACTATGGCGACCGAATTTATAGGATTGCCCCCAAAAACCTTCTATCACACTTCTATCACACTTCTATCACACTGCTATCACACTTCTATCACACTTCTATCACACTTCTATCACACTGCCATCCGCTTTGTCACCGGTGCCCCTTTCAACACTCATCACTGCGACCTGTATTCCCAATTCCACTGGTATCAATTCATTTATGAATCCATCATCTGCAAAACCTCCGCAAAGCACCTCCGCTCACTAGTGAACATTTCCACCATCATATGCAATCTACGCTCCAGCAAATTCATCGTTATAGACAGTCATCCCCAAAGTCCGCACCTCCTTTGGCCGTAACCCTTTCCAGTTTGCTGACCCTAAGGACTGGAATGAGTTGCAAAATAAACTAAAACTCAACACCTTCATGTTGTTGCCCTCTTTTACAAACTCATCACTAGATATAGTCTATGATCACTGCATCTGCTTTTGAAATAACTTCCCTCTGGTCCCTGCTGTTTTATATACTGTATATATTGTGATGTTGTATATGTTTTTAAAATTGACTTTTGTTGTTTATTGTACTCATGTTTTATATTGTATATACTGTGTTGTGTTGTACAGACTTGCTTTCTGTTTGGCCTCTTGGCCAGGTCGTCATTGCAAATGAGAATTGGTTCTCTATTGACCTATCTGGTTAAACAAAGTTTAAATAAAATAAACAAAATTTAAATTGTTCAATGGCTTATGCCTGTGTCTTGGGCTGATGATGTCATAACTGACCACTAGATGGTAGCCTTGTAGCAAATACAGTGAAAGCACCTGAATGCTGGGGTATAGAGCAATCTTTTAAGAGGTGTGTGTGTGTGTGTGTGTGTGTGTGTGTGTGTGTGTGTGTGTGTGTGTGTGTGTGACATCCGGATTTGTTCATTTGTTCCTCTCGCTCGGTCAACTGGATATCTTATGACTACACACACATGTTCTAATGCTCAAACAGTGCTTCTTTCTTTCTTTTTCTCACTCTTACTCATTATTTGCTCTGTTGCTATACATCTGTCTGTCAGCTCTGTCCATCCCCCTGTCCTTCTCTCTTTCCTCCCCTGCTTTGGCACAACAATCTGCACCCAACACACAGACTGAGCCATTCCTCTCCTAATGGTTGATCTTCAGCAAGAGGGACTGTTTAGCTTTCCTAATTAGAGAGCAAATGCTAAGCACTTGCACTGGGTCCCTGAGTGGACTTAATAATCAGGCTCCTCATTAAAACAGGGTTTGCTTTAATTTGTGTGGGGCCCTGAACCTCCCCCCCTTTCATCTCCCCAGGGACACCTCCAATCAGGAGAGCGACACACATGGTTCTGCACTATCCACCTGGATCTGACTCAGAGATGGAGAAAGAAGAAGGGGGGGGGGGGGGGTGGGAGATCGGTAGCGAGATCTAATTCACAGAGAACAATCTGACTCAGAGACGAGGGGAGGGGGGGGGGGCAGGCAGGAGGGGTGAGAAGGGCACACTTTCCTCCTCCTCCGGCGTGTACTGCAGACGTAATGTTGAGCTCAAAGCTGTTGGGAGAAAGGTATAGGGAAACTGTACATGTCATATTCCCCAGGTCAACATGTTCCAATTTAACAGGCTGAGCAGATGCATGCACCATTACGTAGTGACGTCAGTACTTTGGTTAGTCACTGTCGGATGGGAGTTGTGCGTGTGTGTGTGTGTGTGTGTGTGTGTGGCGGTTGTACTTACTCATGTGGACTGGAGGGCTGATGACGTGATACAGAGGCACCACACGCTTCTGATAAGACCACCCCCCACAGAGCTCCGCTATTCAGGCTAACAATCAACTAACAGTAAGGGCTACCTGCAACCCCCCTGTGGGAGAGGGAGCATGCTGTGAATCCGTCAGTCTGACTAAGTAGTGGTGGTATCTCACTAAGTTGTTTCGACACATCATCTGTGTTTTAGTACGAGCAACACAACACTGTAAGACAGTACTAGCAAGAATCAGAGTGTTGTATATGCCCGTGGGTGTGTGCGTGTGTGTGTGTGTGCGTGCGTGTGTGTGTGTGTGTGTGTGTGTGTGAGAGAGAGTCATACTTGCGCATCAATCATACTGGTCTGCCATGCAGTCTGCCCTCTGCCCCCTCCTCCTCTCTCTCTCTCTCCGGCGCAACCAACAGTCTTACTCTCTCCCTCTATCCGAGCTTAAATCTTTTGAAGCACAGATGGAAGCTGACAGTGGTTATTTCTCATCATGGGCATGGCAGTTTTATGTGTCACAAGCGCTCAATACACATTTGATAGAAGTGTATGGGGCTATTATGAATCCTAACACCCCCTGGAAAGTCGAGCGGTCAGCTATCTGGGGACCTGCCAATACTGTCATGTTTTATATTCGTCCTCCAGGACTCCAGAGCTCAATACTGGGGGGGGAGGAGGGGGTGCGGGGACAAAAGTCCATGAACACCAGTAGAGCCCCACAGCTGGCCCTATCTCTCCACAGTGTGAGGGCAAACAGTGTTGCACATGGCAGGGTGAAGGGCAAGGCACGGAACGGACCTGGTGGCCCAGGGAGGCTATAGGAACCACTGGGCATTTGCAAACCAGTTGCAGATCAACTGCTGAAACGGAATATGTCCATAGAGCACGTCATGCAATCTAATTATATACTGTTTTTTTAATGGAAATGCATTTAGCAGTGAAATGCTGTATTGGTCATATCCCTGAAGGCATCAGTGTATTAAATAATTGTAATTATGTATGTCATTATTGTGACAAATATGAACCTACTCACACATTAACTTCTTTTAAAGAGCGAAAATATGTACTCAGCTAGGTGCCGTGGTAAAAAAACAAAAACAACTACTAACGAGAATTCTTCAAAGGAAAGTTTTCGAATGTTAAATTGAGTGGATAATTAGATCAATTAAAGAGTCACAGGAGCATAAATAAGATTTCCTGGGGTTTCTTAGAAGTTGTCCAATGAGATTAGATTAGAGTCCATGCTGGGTGGGAGGGGCACGTATTTCCACATTCATGCCGTGTCGGGCGCATCTTAGACCGGCCGTGTGTCTTCCTAGCCTGCCCCAATGAAGCGAGGCTAAACCCATATCAGCCTTATGATATCATGACGTCCCTATAGGGAGGTCCACCTACATTGTCATTAATTCAATCAATTATATACTGAATGTAGGACTAAAACACACACACACAAACACACACACACACAGACACACACACACACACACAACACACTTGCTCCCTCCGTCCAAAATAAATGATCCATTCACAGAGCAATACCCGCCGGTGGTACATGAAATGTATCAGGCTCAATTCTTATTTGCCTGCTTGTACACATGAAGAGATTCTGTTTATGATACATGTCCGCCGCCTTGGCTGTGGAGATCTAATATCCTCTCTGAGTCATCGTCTGTGAAGAGCAGCAGCCTTTTGTTCCTATTTGGCTGTAGGTACATTGAAGTGCGTTAAATTCCCATTAGAGGCGAGTCTGTGTTTTCACCCGTGGTGACTGACTAATGACGGGATGACGCTAGGATGCATCCGTCATGCTTTAGGAGTGGAATTGCTCCGCCCTGGTTAAGTTAGCCTGAATAGGCCTCTGCTTTGCTGAAAGACTGCTATTGATCTGAGAGTGGCTGAGAATCAGTGGACGTGGCAGGAATCACAAGGCCCTGCTTGCTATCGCTGCTGCCTGTGGCCCCTGAAGAGAAAGAGACCCCAGTGAATGGTCCAGGCCCAGGCTCCCTAACGTGCTACCCATGACTAGATGGCAGAGTGGCTCGGGGGTGTGAGTCCACACATCTCCACACAGTTAGCTACCGTCCTTTCTCTCACAGTTCAACACAAACAGCCCAATAAGTAGATTGCTTGGCCAAATTCTGTGTGGAGCAAATGAGACCACTGAGGCTTGCTGTACAACCTTCACAGTAATGTTCTACCTCAGAAACTGTACTGTAAAGAGGAGCATAAATAAATCGGAAATATCACAAGGAATAATTATACATTTTTTAGCCCCTCTATGCATTTGGCTGTACTAGTCTTGCATGTGTGGAAGAGTATCCCTCCCTATCCCTCGCTACCCCTCCCCCCCGTCCTTCAGAAACGACCCCTGACCCCCCTCTCTCAAACCCCCTGACTGCTGCCTGCCAGTGTACCTGCAGATGTTGTTTTACCTGACAGTTGTGCTTTGTGTGAGGGATGCGCCTGTTGGGCCTTCGTGCTCTGCCTACCAATCCACTGATGATCGGCAATCCAGACGAGGAGGGAGCGGGCACAGGCTTCCTGACCTGGGCATAAGTAGTCTGCGTGAGACTACACCAGTGCATGACTAGCCATATTCAATCGTCCATGTGGAGCCGGAGAGAAACATCGGTCCATTATTCTCCACAATGAGAATGTCTTTTTAGGAAACATTGCTGTTGTTTATGGATCATTATTCGTATCTGTATCTACCACTGTGACTGGTGCTTGGCCCAAAGGTTAAGTCTTGTGTTTCCATCTAGGAGAATGGTCTATAACCCCCGCCCCCCAAAAAAGCCAAGGATTGTGGCCCCAAGGTCCTACCCTGACCTGAGGCCTTTTTGGAGACTTGGACAGGGTTTGGGAGTAGGCGTGGGATGTGTCCTCTGCCTTCCTATTGCTAGGCTAGGCTAGTCTATGGGACTGCTGGTTTGAGACTCCAGGAAAAAAAATTCTGATGACCTTGATTGTCCCCCCCAAAATCTGGCATGGACCCAGTCTTGAGTGCAAAAGCGCAAAGGGAATGCTTTTGGAAATCAACTTAAATTAAATTAAATATGGGAATCAAGGGGCTCACATTCCTGCTCTTTTCTTGTAGAATGTCTTGCTGAAAACATTAGCATAACAAGTAAACAAGCGTGAAAACATGTGCAGTTACTCACTCTAACCAATGAGAAGATGAGCAGACAGTATCAGTGCCCATGTCACATGTATCTCGTCTGTCATTAGGAATGTGCAGTATCTGTATCTACTAGATACTATCTAGCTGTGTAAGTCTTGAAGACGGTGTGTTGCCCCATGGGGCTTAAGCCTGTACACTAATCTGTGTCAGCTTCATTTCCATGTGTGACGGTTTGTGGTGAGCCTGCCCCCGGGACAACCACAAGGCCACAGCCAGTGAGTTGGTAGCGAGCGTGGTGCATACTGATCATCACAGTCTCACTGCTGATCCGCCATACCCCAAAACTCCCCTTTTAGCACAATGAGCTAGCTCAGCTCATTCACAGGATTCTCAATAACAATGCTTGTATATGCTCACATGGGCTATTGTTGTTTTTGCTGTCTCAATATGGGGGGGGAAAGGAAAAACGTTTGATTTGTTGCTTTTTGGCCATTCTCCAATTATAATAATAATAATAATAATAATAATAATACATTAGACTTATATAGCCCTTTTCTAGACACTCAAATACGCTTAATTGGAGCTAATAACAATTGACTAAAGAACCACGATTATAATGTCAGAGTTATCTTGTTACTAGTATCCCTCACTCCCACTGTTATTGTTATTTATTTTATTAAAAATAATAATATATTTCTGGAGTTTTTCAACAACAAACATCTAGACAGACAAGCTCACAACAAAGACAGCCACGAAAAAGAAAACAAATAACTACATAAACTAATAATGATAAAACAAAACACAACAGCAAACAAAAAAAAGGTAAATTAGAAATGCATATGCCAATAATCATGCTAATTGTATTGGTATTGGTATTTTTAAAGTCTCCCGTTTGGTATTTTAGGTAGTAACTCTCCTACAGCAGTCTTTTTCCTCTCCATTATGTAGTAGCTTCCTCTCAAGGTATATTTGAGATTTTAGTATTCAGGTCCCAACTGTAAATATACCACCTATATATCATATTCCATTACAAGTAGAACCTTGGATGCAGCACCAACACAATAGTATTCAGACTCTATCTTAATGCTGTGGTGACAGAGTTAAAAAGAGATGTCTTAAGTTGGATCTGAAGTAGGGCAGAGCGGGCTCCCCACAAGCTGTAGCAGAAACCACATCAAATGGTTGAGGTTGTGAGTGGCATTTTAGCATTGACTTTTTGGTTATTACCACTCTACAGGCTTTGAAGTTGTTAACGGTGCGATCTTGACTTCCTCTCTCAATGGAAAAGTGCATGTAGACAGAAAGCATGGAGTAAGATTTCACACTCGAATAGTAACGTACTGTACTGTAGTAACCGTATAAACATGGATAAAATAAGCTGCATTTTGGATGAGTGTTGGATGCAGCCAGTCATAAATAACCATGCTTGGAGAAAATCCATCATTTTTTGCTTGGGTCAGCAAGACACAAATTGAGCACTGAAAATGTGCCTGAGGGAAGAATGCATTTTTAAGATTTTGCCGTTGGTATATGGTAGAGCCTGGAACACACACACACACACACACACACACACACACACACCTGTTCCTCTTCCCACTTGGTAACTGAAGACAGGTGGACACTCTGACAAAGGATGAGACAATTTGAACCCACACAGCTTCATTTCCTAGACATCATTTCCATTTGAATAGCTAATTTATGTTTCAATTTCTAAGCATGCACACACACACACACACACACACACACACATGCACACACACACACACACACACACACACACACACACACACACACACACACACACACACATCCCATATTTCCTAACCACTGACATCACTATGTAATGGTGCATGCATCCGTTCAGGGGCAAACATTTTCTAAATACATTTCTGCAGTACAAGCCTGTGGATGAGGAAATTCACACACAAACACATACATGTGGATGTATGTATACATGTAGATGCACCTGCATCTGTAATCCACAAACATGCCATGGTATTTGTCTACACTTACATTTTGTCATCCACATTTTTGGAGGAATAGGAAAATTTAAAAGTACAAATAAAAAAGTATTATCCAAGATTTTTCGAATAAACTTCTTCATAATCTTTTCCCACGTTTTCCCACTGAAATAACTACAACACTACATTTGTTCTCTTTATTCATGTTCATTCCATTTTAATTAGAGTTCCCCTGGATTGACATTTCTCAGATGTTCTCTTTTGTCATGCTTCACTCATTTCAAGAGGATGTTAATGGGCCTAAAATGATATGTTTTGCAATTATCATAACAAAACACTCTCATCTTACCAAGTCCCTTGTTAAGAGGAAAGCAATGCAATTAAGAACAGGAGGAAATCAGCACTTGCATTGTGTAAAACATCCTCCAGAGGAAAACCACACATTAGAGTTCAATTCAAAAACACAGCAGACCTAGTTAATGTATCGAACTCAATAGTACCCATTGATAGGTGTCTTTTTAAACTGTCCTTAATGCAGTGGTCAATGTCAGTAGAGGGATGTTTACAGTACATCAAAGCAGTATCTCCGTTTTATAAAGACTAAATATAGAGTAACCTAGTATGCTTCAGAGTCTTTGTCACGCTTGGACTGACTGTATAAGCCCCCTTTCTTCCTCATTTGGTCCATTTTGGCAGAGCAGAACAGTCAACAGCTTCTCCTCAATTATGGAACCTTCCCCCATGAACTGTTTCTTATTGGCAATATTCCACCTAGCTTTAATCTGGGATAAAAGATACAGTAACCGAGGAGTAGTTTAAAACAGAATCACAGTTTTCCTCTTAAAATGTCTTCAAGAGAGCCACATGTTTGTCTGAGTGTCCCTGTCTTTCTCTCTCCTCAACCCCTCATCCTTCTGATTGCCTTCCATCAGAGCTGGTTAGGGACTGCAGCCTTGGACCGGCTCTTGATGGGGCAGTGATTACATTTCACGCCAGGCCTCTGCTCCTGGCATCCCAGGGCCTCCGCTAGCTGTGGCAATCTCTTACCCCATGTGCCACCTCCATCCCCCGATGACCCCCTGCTGTGTTGCCCCCCCCACCGCCTTGCCAATGGTTCTGCTGCCCCCCGTTGGCAGCATCCCCTGTCTGGAGCAGAGAGAAGTGGGGCTGGACGGTGTGTGGAATAGCGCTGTCTGTTTATGTCCCTGTGGTAGAGATGTGCCAGACGGGCTCTGCTCTTGATTATCTCGCATATCAGCCCGGAGGATCAACCAGGCTGTTTGGAACAAGCTCTGGGAGAAACTGCATTGAAATGAAACGGTTCTGATTGAAATCATGTCTTTTTGTTGTTGTTGTTGTGTTGTGTTGAGACATCTTAGATGTTATAGTGAAAATACAGTATATACTGTAAAGAAATTGCTTTCTAAATTCACAAGGAATATTCAGGGCCCTACTCAAGGGTATGGCTACACGGCACCGGATTTGGCTGACTGTTCATTTGTCATACATGTCAAAACATACCTCAGTCGAATAGGACGGTAACACAGCAGTTTTAACGTGAGCAAACCTCTCAATGATTTTACTGTTGTAATACATCTTGTCCTGGATCCTGGATACCCTAAGTTGTTTGTCAACTCCAGACGTCAGACGTTTGAAGTCTGCAGCACTCCTGGTTTACATTCCCTCCCTCTAATCAGGGACTTCATACCTGCAGGTGACAGCAGGTGAGTGAATATCTCTTACCAACCTGTTACATTCATCAAATCACTTTATAGAGAAAACAAGCAGCACTGTGGAATCTCAAGCCAGCATTAGAGTGCTTCTGCTCCTAAGATGATGAATATAAATCATGCAAAAGATCCTCCTACAGCCACCTAAACTGTCAAAAAATATTTGTAAAAACCAAATCAAAGGGAAGGGCAACACTGTACACTGTAGTTTGTTCCAATCTTTCGACCGACAATAAAATAGTAAGGATACTTAATGACTCAAGTAATAAGCGGGTGATGCAAGGCT
>NC_137690.1:63608055-63627274 GCF_963989245.1 Nansenia antarctica | reverse complement strand
CATTTGGATTGAGTATGTATGACCTGAGAGTAACTGAACCCAGCATGGCTCCCTTCCTCCTTTGGATAGGAGTCAGTCTCTACTCCTGGTCTGGCCCTCAGCCCAGGCCTTATAACTGTCACTGTGAGGCTGGTATTAAACAGAGCGAGTGGGAGCTTGTCGGCCCGGTGGGTCCATATGACAGGCCTCTAACTCCTCTGTCCCATAGCAGTCAGGCTGACCCGCCAGGGAGGGTAATTGAATCCCAGCCAGGGGAGAAGGCCCTATACATTAGAGTTTGTCAGCAGGTCTGGGATAGCAGCTGAACTGCTTCAGTGGTTTGTAATAGGACTGTTACCTTACCCTCCACCACCAACCCCCCTCTCGTTCCCCCCTCTCTAAACCCTTGTCCCATTTTTCTAGGTCTCTCTCCCTCCTGCTGGTTTTCATGCCCACCATAGCACACAGAGACAGCTTTGGAAATGATCTCACACAGAGATGCCAAAATGCTCTCTGTCTGACTTGAGATGTAAAAAAGCCAACAGCTTTTGCCGATAGAGGGCTGCTGACTAATGGGCCACCACAAGCTTGCTAACTGGGACACATTAGGAACAGGACCAGAATAGCTTCCTACCAGCTTGCTCTCTTAGGATGTTACTAAGAGACTTATGCAGGATTTTTATTACTAGCAGGCTTGATTGATGTAATGCTCTCCTGTCTGGTCTACCCCCAAAAAGCTATTGGTCAGCTGCAAGTGATACATATTTCTGCAGCACACATTCTGACCAGGACCAGAAGGTGAGCTTGCATTACACCCATTTTAAAATCTCTGGTGGTTTTAAAACTAATTTAAATATTATGTTATTGGCTTACAAATCACTAAATGGCCTTGCACCAGAATATATGTCTAACGTGTTTTTAAGGTACTGGTGTTTTAGTTAAAGGCTGTTTTTAGTGTCTATGGCTTAATCCCTGGAACAGTTTACCAGAGGATCTGAGGATAGCAGAAACTGTGGATATATATATATATATAATAAACAAGTCAGACTCAAATAAAGTAACAAATGAATAAATAAAAGCACCCTAGGTAAAAGCAAGGCTAAACATTTTTATGTTTTAAAACTTTTGTTACTTTATTTGAGTCTGACTTGTTTACTGTTTACTTTATTTCAATGCATTAGACTCTCAGTACATTATTATCAGTCTGCACCCAGTCTGCACACACACACACACACGCACACACACACACACACACACACACACACACACACACACACACACACACACACACACACACACACACACACACACACACACACACACCATGCAATTCTATTGAGAAATTATGTTGTATTAATTCTTTCTTGGTTAGCGAAATTCAAACTGAAGTCCAATCATTATGTATTGTCAATGACGCCGTAAGGTAATCTCACTTCACAAACCTGGGGAAGCGGCATTTTCCAGACTTTACAGACTATGGTCTGAGGGATATTTAGGAGTACTGAGGCAAGTATTCAAAGTAGACATGGCTTTTAATTATTTTGTCGCAGTGTAATTTCCTAGCCCTGGGCTCCGAATTCCTTGCTGAGGCTGCATTTCCATAATTCCCCAACATTTCCAACAAGGCTCGGATTCAAAGCCCTCTGATATTACACTGCATACATTAATTGAAATTAAAATGTCAGCCATAATAGTCCCACTTATGTTCTTCCTACTCCCTTTAACTTTGGAAGATAAAGTTTTCCCTATGGTGTTTGTGTAAAGCAACAAACAAACATATGCCATTTGTTTGAAACTAAAACGTTTTTAATGGAACAAAACATACATAATGCAAGCGAGTGAAAGAATACATTTGACATATCTGCATTTGAAGTTGACGAAATACAGTTTACAATGACAACCATCATCAATGAGTGTAATTGGCACGGTAATGTTGTATTGTCCTCAGATGAGCTCTTTCTAGAGGCTGGCAGTAGATCTACTGAATTCCAGGGGGATCCCTGCTGTTAGACCCCGGGGGATTGGGAGACGCTGGGCTGACTGCAGGATCCCTTAACAAGCCCCTGAGGGACACCCCCATAATCTCCCCCGACTAATTTCACATGGATTCCTTATCTTTTCAAGTCTACAAAGATGCTAGTGCATAAGTAAGGCTCTTTTTTCAACTAATCAAAATTCAGACACCACCCACTGTATGGGGAGTTCTGATTACAACGGGGAGTAGTATACTGTAGCAACAACAGGGGCCTCATTTATAGAAAGTACTTAGATCAAATTTTGATCTTACCCGTGTCAACCCGATGCAATGACATTTTTTACCAAGTTACTGACACTGAAGTCACTGACGCTGAGGGGATGCAAAAAGTGTCCTCAAAGATGACGTTCAAGTACTTTTTTATAAATGAGGCCCCAGGACTTGACATTAGAAAGTGGGCTTACCTTAAATGCCAAGACCGGCATGAAAGATACATGGTCATATTAAAGGAAAAGAGACCAACAACAATGCATTTCAATCAACACGACTCTGTGATCAATGTTGGGTTGACCAGATGTTTTTCAGTGAAAAACAGAAAAGTCAACACCTAGAGACACGGTCAACCACTTAGTGCAGGGGCCTCATTTATAAAAAAGTACTTGAACGTCATCTTTGACTTGCACGTAAGCACATTTTTCTAAACGGACGTAAGCATTATTTATAAAATGGGCTGCGCTTGTTTCAAATTGCGTACGTACTAAAGTCTATAAATACCAAATATACTTGAGAATGAGCTTTGTATTTACGCCCTGTGATAGCGGCTCAATTATAGCGGCTGAATTAAGCCAAGTGAGCGGGAGAGGGCAGAGAAGGGTGGCTTCTCGGTAAGTTGCATTTGTTACGTTTGATCATGACAACCAGTACTCAAGTTGTAAAAGAAAATCAGGGGGGATGGTGGATTTTATCATATGAGGACAATTTTAGCATCCCCGCAGCGTCAGTGTCTTCAGTGTCAGTGACTTGGTAAAAATGTCATTGCATGTGTGCGTGCCCCCCCCTCGCCCACAGTATTTTTTTGTCAATATGCGCAAAACTAAATGTTGAAATAGCAGTAATACCATGTTCATTGATAAAATGACATAAGGGATGGAAAGGGGGGATGGCAGTTTTAGAAGGGGGATGATTTTGAGGTTTTTATTTCAGGGGGGATGCCATCCCCCCTCAACTTGAGTGCTGATGACAACTAACCAGCAAATGTTTATACTGTAATAATATAATGGTCTTATTCTTATCAGGTGACAATATGGCTGCTCACTCCCAGACACCGGAGACACCGGAGAAAAATCCAGTATAATTTAGCGCATTAGGCATGTTGAAGGGGAGATGGCATTGCCTTGACAGCTCCGGAGGAATATAAAGGAAGACTGAAATACAATCATAAACATCAGTTCCCTTTAAATCTTGAATTAAACTCATGATAACAATATCGTTAATTTGATTACGAGTCACGTTCACTTCGCATGAATTACAGTATAGGCAGTGCGGCTCACATGCCTGTAATAACTCTGCATAACCAGTAGGTAAAGTGCGTACGCAAGGTCAATACCCAACGTAGAGCTACGATCGTTTCCATGGTCAAATTGACTCACGTTGAAATTGTATAAATCACTACGTTGACGTGGCTTTCTACGTACGACACGGGTAAGATAAAAATTTGATCCATAGTACTTTCTATAAATGAGGCCCCTGGTGTGTGGTAGCTACCCTGATGTGACCAGGAGATTTTTTTATTTTTTATTTAACCTTTATTTATACAGGTAAAAACACGTTGAGCCCCAAGGGCTCATTTTCAAGTGTGACCTGTTCACAGGCATACAACAACAACATCCACCACAAACAAATACAATACAAAACCTGGCCTACATAGTCTAAAACTAAACTAAAACTACTAGTCTAAAACTAAACTAAAACTACAAAACCTTAAACTAGACAGCTTAAGAGCTAGGGACAGGGAGGGGTCAGCAATGGGCAAAAGGGAGGGTCAACTCAATTGCAAGAACAAATCATAGACTCGCACTGTATGTCTCTCAGCAAGAGCTTGAAACCGGAAAGAGGGATCAGATGAGACCGTTTCAGACTCTGCTGTAAAGAATTCCAAGAGGAAGCGGCTGCAAATGAGAACGCCCTCTTGCCTTTCATGGTCCGGACCAAGGGGATGGAGTATGTGATGATGTCCTGTGTGCGAAGGCCGTAGACGGATTGCTTGCGTGACAGGTGGTTAGAAAGGTAGGAGGGGAGCAGACCAAGGATGTCGGGAGGGGTTGGAGCAACAAGAGTGCTCCAAACAGAGCCTCGGCTACATTTGAGAATAATTGAGATCCAGCATTGACCATGTGGGACAGCCTATCTAGGTGCACTTTCTCCTCCCCCAGACCTTTCTTGCCCGGTTTTTTCTATATCCCCTTAAAACCTTAAAACTCTCAGTGCATGGAACGATTCATTTCTTTCTATCGAGCACTGGATTTGTAGAGCTCTTAGTAGACTGTGTGTGGTGTGGTATTTGTTCGACTGAACCTGAGTAAACTAGTTCCACTGTGAACCGAAGGTAACAAGCGCACACAATTAAGTTTTCTTTCATGGTCATTGTGCACTTATTGTACACACACACACACACACACACACACACACACACACGCATATTGCAGTACAACACAAAAGCCTGGCCCAGCAAACTAAGAGAGAGAGAGAGAGAGAGAGAGAGAGAGAGAGAGAGAGAGAGAGTGAGAGAGCTTCATCGACAGCGACATCTCCCTCTTCTCCCTCCCTAGACTGCAGATTAATGTCTTCTCTTTAGCAGGGAATTAAAATGGAACGACCTTAACATGGAGATGAGGGAGACAAAACCCAACAACAAAGCCCTGGCTTGAAGCCTCCATATATTTCCAAGAGGGAGATCTATGGGACCTGAGCAAACTCCCTTAGCATGTTTAATTCCTGCTTTCATTGTCTCAGGCACCGTCCGCCTGACTGTCATTACACAAAGCGTAAATAAAGAAAATAAAGAAAACAAAGAAAACGGGGGGACACACAATCAATGAAAAATACAGTCACTGCAAATGAAAGAGCTGACTCCTTTACCTCTTACTGCTATATATATATACACACACACACACACACACACACACACACGTGCGCTCACACACGTGCACATGAACACACATACACACTGACAGCTAAAGAGACAGGAGACAACCATATACTTACGGAGACACACATGGAGACACGCAAACTCACACACACGCACGCACACACGCACGCACACATGCACGCACGCACACATGCACACACACACGCACGCACACATGCACGCACGCACACACATGCACGCACCCACACACACACACACACACACACACACACACACACACACACACACACACACACACACACACACAGACATACCCCCCCCCCCCCCACACACACACACAGACTCACCTTTTCACAAGGCTGGTCACGACTCTTAGCCTTTGGCACACATTGTGTATTCATTACCGGTAACAGTTCCGAGCTTGTCTCACCATTAGAGAGCATAACTCTGCCTGCTATCTGACATCGGTCATGCTCGCCGCATAGAGGGCTTGTAAGCTGGGTGGAACCAATGCAGGATTTTCCTTTCAGGGATCTCCTGGAGCCTCTGTGGAGTAGAGAGGGAATAAAGTGTGATTACGCTACAGTGGATATCCACGCTTCATAGAGGTATGGCTGGAACCAATGGCCGAATCTGATGAGTTGTCAAGTGTGGAGTGTACACTGAGGCTCCTGGGACTCTGTTGGAAGTGGGGAGGAGGGAGGAGGAGGAGGAGGAGGAGGAGGGAGAAACACACAAGCAGACACAACTTAATTTTGACTGTCATCTTCAATAAAGTCTCGAGATATGTTCACACGAGCCATAAGTGAATGCTAATAGCATGTATTCATATCCCAAAAATACGAATGACAGTTAATCTAATTGCACAATGGGTGCAGACGTATTCAATCACACAGTACATGCACATTTTTAAACATAGTCAAATCAGCCGTAATTACAATAAGCAACGAGTCAGTGTACAACACCACCAGATGAAATATTAAGCAAGCCCTTTACAGAAAGTCACAAGTTATTTGTTCAATTCATTATGCTTCAGCAGCAGAGCTGGCTTTACCTCATTTATGAAAATAGAAAAATGGAGGACCGTCATATCAGCACTTAACCATCAAACCTATTCTGAGAGAGCACATTATTGTGACAGCCAGCTGCCTAATTGTTCATTTGAGTTAATCACCCGGCAAGTGAGAACAATTCACTCACAATGCCAGTGCCTAATAGAGGCGGGCGTGCTTATTTGATAAGATCAAACCATTGGACTGCCTGCTGAGTGCCAGGGCCAGGAGACCTCAGAGAGAGCACTCAGGGAATTCTCTCTCTCCCTCTCTGTCTCTGGGGGCTGCCTAACATGCAGACGGATACATCCAACGCTGTACACAGAGCTGTACACGATTTGTACAATGTTCTCAATCTCTCTCTCTCTCTCTTTTTTTCCTTCTCATTCTCTCTCCCACTCGCCCCCCCCCCCTTCTCTCTCTCTCTTTCTCTCTCTCTCTCTCTCTCTCTCTCTCTCTCTCCCTCTCTCTCCCTACAGATGAACATTTACCTCAAGCCTCAAATACTGACTGAGTCTGTGAGTAAACCCATGACTGAGAATCTGTAATAATGACCAGCAAACTGCGGGAGATCCCTTTTGTAAATTGAAGCAGATCATAAGCAATTGATGGGTAAGCAGCATAATAAGTATGTCTTCCTGTTACCATGCTAAATACAGCATGCCTGTGTGTGTGTGTGTGTGTGTGTGAGTGTGTGAGTGTGTCTAGAGCTGTGTGTGGCATGTGTGATGGATGACCGTCACACTGTGTAGCGCACTGCCGTTCTCTATGTAATTGTGATGTCAATGTGTGTGGCAGGCCCTCCAGTGACTCCTGGCTGACAGACAGACAGACAAACAGACAGGGAGATGGTGATACTGCAGTACTGACAAGCCAGGGGTACTTTATACATTGGGAACCAAGGTCAGGGCAAATTCCTTTTTAATTCCGTCAAATCAGGAAGAAACGAAATGTACAATAGAACATAAAGGCCCTACACAGTTGAGTTGATAACCATTGGAACACACAGAAACAATTGAAAATCACTTTTTAAATCATCTAATTGGAATTCAATTCCCTACCAGTACGTACTGTACTGGAATTGAAAAGGAATTCACTCCAACCCTGCTGGGAACCTTTATTCTGGCTATGCCCGAGTTAGCCTGCTGGTCTTCGACCTTATATTTAAACCTACAAGGATACTGTGAGGAGTTTGTTTGGCTAGGGAATAATATTTATATAAAAAATATACAAATATATATTATACGGTCTGGGACCATGCAGGCTAGAGAATAATTATTTCTTAGCTGTATGTTCTCCATTTGAAACCCAAGCATCTTTTTGGGGTAACTAAGACTGCTCTAAAGATTGTACTGGAGGCTCTTCTTGCCTCTGACTCGATGCTCTGGTGTTTGCTCCACATGACGTAAGCCCAGCTCTTTAGTCAGCATCTGCCACCCCTTGACCCTGACCACCCCCCTTTGAAAACACATCTTCTGCAAGGACTATTGATTGGCACTGCTGTTGCGTCTCCAGGTTGAAATTTTGTTTACAGCTTTGCAAAGTGTGACATAGGGGATACACATTGACACATTTCCCCATTTTGCTGTGAAGTCCACTGTTCCTTTATCTGTACATACAGTACTGAATGTATATCAACATAATGTAGCATGTCTTGAGCTACTGTAGATTCCATGCAGGTGCTTATTTTGAACAGCAAGTGGAGCTGTAGGACCTGGCCGTTGGTTCTCACAATATTCTCTCCTTTTTCAGTGGAGAGCTGTTTTTCCATCACAATGTTACATTATAAGCCAAAAAGTTTCTTTTTATTGTTTATTTTTGTAAACAATCTTCTTTACCTTTATTCAAGTGTGTGCCATTGAGACATTCAGTTAACATGACCTCAGGTATAGATCCTTGGGAATGCCATCCAGTCTTGAGTAGCCTACACTGCAGACGTGCTAGCTAATTCAGGTCAGGCTAGTTGGGTTGGGGGAGGCAAGTTCCAAGACACGGCGTAGGTTCAGAATAACCACTGAATATGTAATCAACACAGGCGGTGGTCCTCCTACTAGTCCTGCAGGAGTTTCAAGCCAGACAGACGGCTCTACTAAAGTTGTTGAGGATAGGAACATCATAACACATCTCTCAGACTATCAATAAACATATCAGCTTATGTGCTTAAAGGGCTGTAGTCTATTGAGGAGGGAGGGATTAGAGAAACCTTTTTATTTGGAGAAAGTAGTTTTTGAGGGGTAAATGTAACTTTTTTAATCAGCTTCTGTTGATTTAAGGTTTAATGTCTATGAATCCTAATCCTTGTATCATTATGATTACTGCTCTGTTGGCTACATGTTGACATGCAAGTGTCCGAATTGTTGCTAGCTAGCACAAGGTTTGTCATGGCTGATAGGTTTGAGGGGCAACTGTAACAGTGTTGGGCAAGTCCTGGGCACATGGACTGCACAGATGGGAGTGACTGCTACATTTGCCACCACTGTGAATCCCACTAATCCAGTCTGTGGCTGGGCATTGGGTTATTTTAAACTATGAGATTCACGTGTAAAGCTGATGGTGGACGACAGGCAGAGCAGTGGACTAAAATCCATCTAATTCGAGAAATGTACCGAACTATTTCCCAGTGTTTTTACGCCAGTTCAGGCAACTCCGTGCAATATAGTTCTAGAACACAAAAGGAACAGTCGTCAACCTCCCCAAATACTCGCATGTCACCCCTCTCCTTCGCACCCTGCACTGGCTCCCGATAGCAGCTCGCATCAGATTCAAGACCCTGGTGCTTGCATATCAGGCAGCTAAAGGGACAGCCCCTGCCTACCTGAAGGAAATGGTAACCCCCCCAAACCCCTGCCCGCTCACTCCGCTCCTCCACCTCGGCTGGCCGACTGGCCCCACCACCTCTACACAGCAGTCGGGCTACCCGATCACGTCTCTTCACAACACTGGCTCCCCGCTGGTGGAATGAGCTCCCCACGGCTGTCAGAACGGCAGAGTCACTACCCATCTTCCGTCGTAGACTGAAGACCCATCTCTTCAGGTTACATCTTAACTGCTCCTCCTGAGACATCTTCTGACCCTCACCACTACGTCTCCTAAACACACCCGCTTTCCCCTCTACTGTGTCCCTAAGAACTTCTATTGCCCCCCTTGTACTGTTTCTCAGTTTCTCCAGTAAAAAAAATAAAAAAAATAAAAAAAAAGGTTTTAGTAGAAGGCGATAGGGAGAAGGTTTTTCCTTCTATCAGTGGCCCCGGGCCCGAGCTAGATTACTCTTCCTGCAACGAATGGTGGACTGCTGATTCACATGCTTAGTATTCAAATGTATTGATTGTAAGTCGCTTTGGAATAAGGCGTCTGCTAAATGCCAAAAATGTAAATGTAAATGTAAATGTCGTATTAGAACTGAGCACATATCCGCCCCGCGGTGGTGTAGCGGTCTACGCACTGGCCGCTAGTGCATGCTGCCCACCGGGGCCGGGGTTCGTATCCCGGCTCGCCAGATCCAGATATGGCCGAGGCACACGGGAAGCGGCATATTGGCCGGCCGCTTCCGAGGGGGGTATAGGAGTATTTCTGGACTAGGATCCGTCGCGCAACACCGCCCCCTGGGTGCCGGAATAACGGTACTGGGCTCGAGGAGCCAGTCAGCCTAGTCTGCCTGGCGCCCTCCTCTGGGACTGCCGGCCACGGGGTCGTGCGGCGGATCCTATGCAATAGGCAGGGGATAATTGGATGCTAAGTTGGGTTAAATTGGCTACCAAATTGGGTGAAAAAGGGATAAAAATCTGAAAAAAAAAAAAAAAAAAAAAGAACTGAGCACATATTACATTTTATTGCTTTAAGTGAAATTAACGTGCAAAATCTAAACATTTCAGGCACATACAGTATGTCACAATAAAAAATAGGTTGAGTGGTCTCTGAATAATAATTAATTGCAAAATGTTATCCAAATGCCCCTGGCCTCCCCTACAGGTAAAAGCCTTTTGAAAACAAAACCCGGTTTTCATGGCATAATCATAGAAACATTATAAAGAAAGGTCAATGTACAAGATGACTGAGCTCTCCAAAGGCTGCCTTGCCATTAATAAAACTGTACTGTACACCTAGGCTGTCTATTCAGTTAATTGTTATGAATATGAATGCCCATCTCAATATCAATGCCATACTTCCTCAGACTCCTTTTCCCTTCCTTTTCTCTTTCCCCTCTCGCCTCAGCCTGGGGTGTTGTTGAGCTTGTGTGGGACAATAAGCAAGGCCATATAACTCTAATCTGATTTGTAAGAGAGGCAGTCTGAGCCGGCGGAGAAGTGGCACAAAATAAGCTTAGGGCGCAGAGGAGAAGGCCATGGGTATTGGCTGCTTCTTTTCATTTATCGCTTTCATCGTCATCCACAACTAACAGAGAGAAGGGCGTCTTAAGTGCCATTTGGAGCCTACAAAAAAATCCTCAATCTTTTTTTTTTTATTGTGTGAGGTGTATATATGACTGTCTACAAATCTTTTTCTGCATTTAAGAATTTTGTGACTGTACTGTTGCATCCAAATCTCTGTTATGAGACACTGTTTTTTTGGCCATCACATTCATATTCACAGGAACAATTAACATTTATTGTGATCAGCAGTAAATTCCAAATTTCAAGGCTCCACAGGGCACCCTAAAAGCAGCATGACACCTGTGTTCAAGTGCATAGTTGGCATAGAGGAAACAGTACTAGTCTCACTAAGTCAGAGTCTCAATTTTAAGGGGCACTGGAGTACTAAACTAATACTCCCCAGCTGGGCAGTCTGTTTTCAGTCTAACTTAATCCCAGTTAATATTCGCAACAGGCAACATCCACTAAACTATACATTTACATTACATTTTTGGCATTTAGCAGACGCCTTATTCCAAAGTGACTTACAATCAATACATTTGACTAAGCAAGTGAATCATCAATTCACCAGTCGTAGCAGGAAGAGTAATCTATTTTAGGCCACATTGGGACATTGGCAAGTTTTAAGTTTAAGAGTTAAACTGTACTACTCGTGGTATAACCGCAAGAAATCTGATCTCCATCCCATTAAATGTTCCACATCCTAGACTAAGAAAGACTGGATGGGGAAAAATAGATATGGCACTTCTCAATGTTCGATTATTACGCAATAACACTTTTGTTATTAACAAACTCATATCTGAACATTTTAATCTACATGTAGATAATGCGGCTGATACTAATGTGTTCTAAATGTGTTGAGCTCTATGGATTGTATTCAACATGTTAATGAACCGACTCACAACCTCTGGATCTATGGACTAAGGATTGATGTATCCTCCGTCCACTCAGACCACTACTGTATTTTAGCTGTGTTACTGAGCAGGTTGTTAGCAAAGGTTACTACATCTTCTACATCGCTACATCTTACCTCTGAAGTTGCTGGAAATTTAACAAATGCTATTAATAACATACCCCACAGATTCTTTCTTACTCTCGTGATGATTTAGTCAACAATTGTAATAATAAGGTGAAGAGCTGAAAAGCTGAGTGTCCTATTTTCAACGTAGCAATTAGAAATGCAAAGACAAGCTCATTTCTCAGAGCTGATTTAGAAAAATCATAATAATCCCAGAATTCTTCTCTCCGCTATTGACAGCCTCATAAATCCAGCTCCTAAAAGCCACTCTGTCATCACCTCAACTTCAAAACGTGAAGGGTTTGAAAAAAATCAGGTGTAGTGCTGAGGCACAAACATGTACATTTCAAGCCTGCAAACTGTGTCACTTTAAATAACGTGAAAAAATACTATTGTGCAATATGACAACCCTAGTTGACTATCTGTACAGTATAGTACAGTGGATTGTGTACATAGCCTTTATTTATGTAAACCAGCTCCTTACCTTCTTGTGATTTTTTCTTTTTTCTAAAAGTGTTTTTTTTCCCTTTCCTAACACCAGGGGAGCCACCCCTCCTAAATTTCGTTGTTTGGTACCTGTACTGTAGCAATGACAATAAAGTCCATTCATTCATTGTCAGCAATTTTTTTTTAGACAATATAACAAAAACCAGGTTGGATCTAAACCATGTTATACTGAATGTGCATGAGCCCCTGTCTTTGGCTAAGACTCCTAGGAATGATTGCCTAAGACTCCTAGGAATGATTTTGCTGCTGATAAAGAAATGCTCAGGAACAAAGTAATGCGATTAAAACCCTCCACCGGCTCACTTGACCCTATCCCCACCTGGATCCTTCGGTGCTACATTTCAAGTAAAATTCTTGAGAAATTAGTATTACCTACATTTCAGCTATGTATTTGAGAAGTTTCAGTCTGGCTTTCGTACTCAGCATAGCACTGAGACAGCGCTAGTTAAAGTTGTAAATGACCTGAGAATGAACATGGATGACAAGAAACTCTCAATATGAATACTTTTAGACTTAAGCGCTGCCATTGATACAGTCGATCATGACATCCTTATTAACAGACTACAGAAGTGTGTTGGCCTGTCTGGCACAGTCTTAAATTGGTTTAGGACTTATCTGTCTGGCAGGTACTATTTTGTCTCCATTGGTGACCACTCCTCGGCCAACACATGGCTCAACATTGGCATTACATGTGGGGTTCCTCAAGACTCCATTCTGGGACCTGTGTTGTTCAGTCTCTATATGTTGCTTTTCTTAGCTATGCTGATGATACACAACTGTAATCTCTTTATCACCCAATGACATCAAGCCTATTGATAAACCGGTTCAATGCATTGATTGTATCAACTTGTGGATGTCACATAATTTCTTGCCATTGAAGAGAGGTTTTACTTATCGGAGCAAAGGCCAGCGAGAGATACTGTGCGCTAACTTAAAATCCCTGGCACAAAATGCCGAACCCCAAGCAAAACATTTTGGCGTGCTTCTAGACCCTGATTAGAATCTTGAATCTCACGTTAGTAATGTCACTAAAACCGCCTTTTATCACCGTAGAAATATGGCTAAAGTACAACCATTTCTCTCCCAGCAGATACTGAGAGACTTATATTAGATTACATTAGATCCTGCATTATCGGTACAACTGAGAAACAATCCTGAAAAAGGGATTAAAAAAAAGGTTACAAGGAAGTTACAGACAACATCCAGGAGCTGAAGGAATTAGGGGATTTGCCCGATTTTGCAGTAGGCCTTGGGGATGACAGTGATGCTGGCAATGGTGGTGGTGCTCTGGATGTAGTGCAGCGGATGATGTTGAATCCAGTAGTGTGGCACAAAAGCTGCAGGAATGCCATTGACAAGCAAAAAGTTGAGAGAGCAAGAAAAATACAAAGTAATGAAGAGTCTGTGAGCCCAATAAAGACACAACGCATAAGTGGTGTCAAATTCACTACACCGGCTTTACCCACACCCTCAACATCATCATTTTAGTTGTTCCCTCGGTGAGGACAAAGAACTACAGGGAGGAGGCAGTGTCCATGGTCATCGCCTCTGGAACCACCTGTCAGAGGAGCTAATGGTGTCACAGTCAGTAAAAACATAGAATTCTCTTAATCCATTTTATTTTAATCTACCCTCTTTTACTATGCTCCACTGGTCTCTGGTGTTCTACCATGTCTCTTATTTCCTATACTACTCATTGCCTTATATATTACCGTTTATTCTTACTGTATTGTTACTGTACCAAAGGCACTATATAAATAGTCTGTTTTGATATGATTTACATTTGAATTGAGAGGCTGACAACAAGGTGGATGCATCCGGGGGAATTTGACCAGTGCCATGGATTCTATCTATGAACAGAGATGAGTTGAGAAGGGGCTTCAAATGGAGGCGGGGTTTTTCCAACTCCATCAAGGAATTGAATGCACATTGCTCACCTGACAAAATGATGGCATCCTATTTAGCTAACTGCATATTTTCATTTCATGCAATACATGCAAGTTGTACAGTAAACATTGGGCAAGGTCGGGACGGGAGGGGCATCGCAAGCAGCTCAGGCAAAAAAAAAACATTTGGCGGGGTGGGGACTTGCTGACAACTTCCCGTCCCCAGTGTTTACTTCCTACACCCCCAGAATCTCAATTAGAGAGATGAGATTCTGGATTCCGACATTAGGCGAGTTGAAATAACTGGCTCCAACTATGAGTGTTGTATAGAATATGAGTGATTCACTCATCGGAGATGGCAGTGGTGTATTCTAGTCCAGTAGTGCAGTTGAGGAAAACATTAGTATCTTGTTTTGTTATTTCCTCCAAAAATACTAACAATACAGTATGTAGCCTCTTTTTAGTGTCTCACAAGCAATAGGCTGTTATGCTTATGAATGAATGAATGGTCTTTATTGTCATTGATATAGTACAGGTACCAAACAACGAAATGTATGTGGCCATTATGTGGTGGAGACAAAAAAAAGGACAGATGACAGACAGCTGATTCACACGTATGCAAAACATCTTGTTCAGGGACAAGGGTTAAAGCAAACGGTTATGCAACACTCCACCATGGTTAAACAGTGTGACGCCACTAGCTATGAGAGTCAAATACTGTTCGTCGTCCCACCCATTGCCCCAATCTCCACCCACTCGCTCATTAGTTATGGGCTCCATGTTATTCTTGTATTTTATGTTGTTGAACTTCAGGCTGGGAGCTATTGTATACAGAGCGGAGCCATCTAATTACACCAAACTGAAATGTATTACCATTTTCATTAAACAATGATTAAACCGACATACGTATGTGTCCTGACTGAACTGTTGTTTTTCATTTTCATCCTAGAGTTGTTCACGGAAGCTAGCTAGTTGGTGAAAAGTTAGCAATGGGGATGTCTAACAGTCTAAAAGCCAAAATCGTTGTTTGAAGTTTTTCATGTCAGTAATTTTATTTTGAACACCAACAGCCCACCCACTTCTGACAGCTCGGTAGCCGTTGAACAAGCTACTGCATGTTTGACAGACTCTAGACTGTAGAGTGTGGGGAGCACTCTGAGTGTGTCATTAAGAGACAAAAAAAGATATAAGCCCTGTAACTATGCAGCATCACTTCGTGACGTTAGAATTATAAGGTTCTATCTCCGTTTTTGGTCAAGATTGAGTTTTTTTACATAATCTGATCCATTAGGTGTTTATTAATGCCTGTGTGGTGTTATCTTTAAAATGTTGACATTTTTCAGTTAGTAATTCATAAAATACAAAGGTTCCATCTCACAAAACATAGTGGAATGTAAAAACTTTGACGCTCAATATCTCTGAACTACCCTAGACGGAGATAGAACCGTATAATTCTAAGCTCATGACTTGCCTGTGTGGCAGTATGGCCATATTATCAAAAGGGCTCTGTGGATGACCAGGGTGAGATACCATCTGTTCAACTACTGTGTCTGTCACAATGTTGTTCTTTATCCACTCTCAATTAGGGCAGGTTTCTGATTAGTGCTATTGGTTTGCTACTGACACCCATGTCAGCCATGAATGAATGAATGAATGAATGAATGAATGAATGAATGAATGAATGAATGAATGAATGGTCTTTATTGTCATTGCTACAGTACAGGTACCAAACAACGAAATGTAGGAGGGGTGGCTCCCCTGGTGTTAGGAAAGAAAAAAAAAAAAACACTTTAAAAAAAAAAAGTCACAAGAAGGGAAGGAGCTGGTTTACATAAATAAAGGCTATGTACACAATCCACTGTACTATACTGTACAGATAGACGACTAGGGTTGTCATATTGCACAATAGTATTGTTTCACGTTATTTAAAGTGTCACAGTTTGCAGGCTTGAAATGTACATGTTTGTGCCTCAGCACTACACCTAATTTTTTCAGTCCAGCAGCTGCCATACAATCCGTCCAGACTGTCCAGGGCCCAGAACTTAGGTCTTTGCTGTGTTCAGGGCCTGGACGGCCCTGTGGTAGAAGCTGTTCTTCAGTCTGTTTGTCTTAGCGGCCAGGGTCCTGTACCGCCTTTTCGAGGGCAGCCTGGTAAAGTGTTTGTACCCAGGGTGGGTCGGGTCCCTGGAGATCTTGGAGGCCTTCCTGAGACAGCGTGTGTTGTACAGCTCTTCCAGAGAGGGGAGGGGGGCGCCGGTGATCTTCTGTGCTGTTCTCACGACTCTCTGTAGCGCATTTCTCTCCGCTGTTGTGCAGCTGGAGAACCAGTTGCAGATGCCGTAGGTGAGGATGCTCTCCACTGCACCGCGGTAAAAGGTCACCAGTATCTCCTGCTTGCTGTGTTCCTTCCTGAGGACTCTCAGGGTGTATAGCCGCTGTTGTGCCCTCTTGATGGTGCCTTTTGTGTTGTCCTTCCAGGTCAGGTCATCCCGCATGTGTATCCCCAGGAATCGGAGGGTTGAGACTCTCTCCACGCTCTCTCCGTCGATGAGCAGGGGCTGGATCTCGTGACACCCATGACACCCATGTCAGCCATGGGAGTGGAACAGAATACCCATGAGTGATTTCCTCACTCTTGGTCCTTATCTGGCCGCAATACAATCCATAAGAAACCCTGTGTGTTTATGAAGGACAATTCTATTTCAGTAAGGAGAGGACATTATTTATCTCTACTTCCTTAACTTCCATTCCAAAAAATACATTATTTTTGATTTGTGTTCAATACAACATTTGAAATGTTCTCAGCAAGAAATGTACAAAGCTTCCATGTTATAGAAGGCTGCTTCTTTATCTAACAACATTGATAAAAAAAACAACAACACAATACTTACTATCTCCTATCATCTTATTCCTCTAGCCACTTTAAGTGTTGTTTCAAGTTTGACAAGAACCATTCAATTATCTTGCCATCTGCGGCATCCCCTTAACTATATTGCACTGTATTGATTCAACATGTGTCAGTTATGCATCATGGATGATATCTGATATTTGAGTAAAAAGAAATTGCTTTAATCAAAAGAGGAAGTCATCTTTCTGTTCCAGAAAACACATGAAGACAACCATTTCTGTTTTTCTATTGTTTCTTAGCCGTGCCGGGGAATTTAACTTAATGTCCCCAACAGAAAAATCCAATTATGAAGCAGTGCTCTGTTACAAGGTTGCCATGGCAGAATCAATGAAAACAACATAGAGTCTCATTTAATACACTTGTTACAGTGATGGAAGCACAGGGCTTACTTTAGAGGGAAAAGTCAGCATTTTGACAGTACAAAATTAAGAGCAACACGTTCAGATTGCTCCAACAGTGTCTTTACTCCACGTAAGATACATGCATATCCTATTTTTTTTATTTGATATCTGACAAAAACATTTAAAATAAAATATGACCAAATATGTGTGAAACACAAGAGAGGTCAACTCCCTAAATCCACATTATAATTATGACAACAATCAATTACTCTAATCATCAGAAGTTGAATGCAATGATTTATCATCTTTGTAAAGGAGGTTTAGCCATTTATCAGGATGTACAGGAGGTCTGATCTTCGCTCCTCTTCAGACTGCTGTAGAAGAAGAAGAAGAAGAAGAAGAAGAAAAGAAGGGAAGGGAATTAGTTTCCTCCCTCTAGGAGAGAGTGAAGGGTCTTCCAGCCCACTTCTATGGGTGAATACGTGGGAGAGGGGAAGAGGTTGAAATATCCGCCCACTCCCAGCTCCTAAACACTGAAACATCCTGAGTGGGGTTAGACATGCCACTCCACTGTGGCTCAGAGCAAAATGTGCAGCAAAACTGTGCTACTCCGAGACACTTTAAACTATGATTTTCTCACTTTGGATTCTGCTATTTGTACTTATATATCTAAGCATCATGTTTTTGGCTGGTTTTTGCTTTGAGCAAATTAGTTGTATTCTTCAACATCTGATCTCCATGTGCTGTAAGGTCAGGTAAAGGAGAGCAGAGTTGGGATCACAACGGAACAGTAGTTGAGAGTCGTGTGGATTGAATAGATAGCTGGATAGAATTTGATTACACTTTGAGTTACTGAGTGAAAAATATGCTACAATCAATGAAATGGGATTATTAACATAATGTGTATACAGTAAGTTCATTCGTAATGTTCGTTCCTGTAGATTCTTCCTCTACAACATCAGAAGTATACGTCTATTCCTCACAAGTCAAGCAACACAACTCTTAGTCCAAACACTTGTGATCTCCCTCTATGATGACTACTGCAACGCACTCTTGGCCGGGCTCCCCGCCTCCGCCATCAGACCTCTGCAGCTCATCCAGAATGCTGCCACCCATCTGGTGTTCAATTTCCTCAAGTTCTCCCATGTCATCTCCCCTCCTTCACACCGTTAACTGGCTCCCAGTAGCAGCTTGCATCCGATTCAAGACCCTGGTATTTGCCTACTGGGCGGCAAAGGGAACAAGCCTGACCGCCTGGCACCACCACCTCTACGTGGATGGGATTGAAGACCCATCTCTTTAGGCTACATCTTAACTGTTCCTCCTAATGACCTCTTCATCCCCACTACCCCCCTGTACAGTTTCTCTACTGTAAATAAATACATTTTTAAAAAAGCATTGTGACTGCCAATGGCCTCTGGTCCTGGCATAGATTTATTTTTCTTATGATGACTGATGGATAGATGATTCACTTAGAGTCTTAGACAAATGTATCGGTTGTAGTCGCTTTGGATAAAGGCATCTGCTAAATGACAAAAATGTAAATGTAAATCTGCAATCTTCTCACTCTCTAGTGAAGATAAAGCTCTGTGATGGCACACAATACCCCAGAGTGCAAATTATCTTTTCTTTTATATTCAAAATGAAATTCTAAATGTGAAAACATTTTTGGCTCACACGTTGACAGTGTGTGTGTGTGTGTGTGTGTGTGTGTGTGTGTGTGTGTGTGTGTATGTGTGTGTCACACCTGAGTGCTCTGACTTAGCTCTGGCATTAATAACTGAAGTTTGGTCCTAAAAACTCTCTCTCTCTCTCTCTCTCTCTCTCTCTCTCTCTCTCTCTCTCTCTCTCTCTCTCTCTCTCTCTCTCTCTCTCTCTCTCTCTCTCTCTCTCTCTCTCTCTCTCTCTCTCTCTCTCTCTCTCTCTCTCTCTCTCCTCTGAGGGTTCTGTTTGTCTTCTTATCTCACAGGAGTGTTTACTGGCAGTAATTAGGCCATTAATCAAGTTAATGGAACAGCCCTGAACCAAATAACTC
>NC_137690.1:63583055-63603055 GCF_963989245.1 Nansenia antarctica | reverse complement strand
ACAAGTCCAAACATACATGTCCAAACATACATGTCCAAACATACATGTCCAAACATACAAGTCCAAACATACATGTCCAAACATACATGTCCAAACATACATGACCAAACATACAAGTCCAAACATACATGACCAAACATACATGTCCAAACATACATGACCAAACATACATGTCCAAACATACATGTCCAAACATACATGACCAAACATACATGACCAAACATACATGTCCAAACAAGTCCAAACATACATGTCCAAACAAAGTCCAAACATACGTACATGTAGACTAGTTCATGGAACTACCAGGTAGCCTTAGCACCCACAAACAATTCATTTAAATTAATCACAGCAAGGGAACGTCAACGTACATAGCCCAGAGGTACTCCCAAGGTACCCACAGGTAGGTGATTTCTCTCATTAAAAGCCATTAAAGTAACTACTCTTCAGCCTATTCTTTCTTTACTTTCACCAGATAGGGGAATTCACAGTTGGATGAAAGTGATTTTATGTTCTGTCTTATCTGGGAGCTTCTAAGTGAAGAAAGTCCAGGGTGAGGCACCAAAGAGGCTTATCCTTTGGTCGCTGAAACACGGCCCTCAGAAATAACACATGAAAGATGTTCCTTTCATGCAATGAACCTCCTCCACCTCCTGCTCTAGACCCGCTGTAATGAACACTGGGCAAGCACTGCAGCCAAAATCCTCTTGGCAACCACCTACAGACTCCAATGGAGCCTAGTAAAGAGCATTACATGGTTTACACTGCACAAATCCCTTCTCCTCCCCGCTTTAGGAGGATTTGGAGCGGCGCAATCGTTTGTGCCAAGTCCACACAGAGCAGCAGAGTCCTAGTCATTGCGAGGGCACTGGGGTGTGATAGGATAGAGGGGGGAATACAGTCAAAGTTTAGAGATCTCGGTAAGGTGCTTTATAAGCTGGTTATCCGCAGCAATATAATTGATGTAATTTATAATGAGTTTATATACAGATAGAGAACAAGAAAGAGAGAGAGAGAGAATTGGGTGTGTGCGTGCGTGTGTGTGTGTGTGTGTGTGTGTGCGTATGTGTGTGTGTGACAGGAAGGAGATGGAGCACAGTGAGATTGAAGGGGCTCTGAGTGTGTGGGCTGTGTTGAAATTAGAGCTCTCCATCTCTGTCCACCGGCCTGGGTGTGTGTTTGAGTGTGTTAGGAGTGTGCCTCCAACTCAGCCAAAAGCAAGCTTCAGGGACACTGTCTCCAAAAATCCTCTCCAATCCACAGCAGAGACAGCACTTATCAATGTGTGTGTGTGTGTGTGTGTGTGTGTGTGTGTGTGTGAAGCTACAGTATCCAGTCAATTAGCGTGTATGGTGCCGCTGGAGGTAAGAGAGGGACTCATCAGCCGATATTGGACCCCTAACGGTACGATGACAGCATCTGTCACGGCCTTATGCAGCTATTAGCTCAACAAGGTACCTCTCATAACGGCCTGACAGTCAGCATTCCACTAGTGGACCTACGTCGGCATGTCAATGATGAGCCAGCCATCGACATGCCGATAATAGACCGATGTCAGCATGCCATTGGTAAACAGATGCCGGCAGGCCAGAGGGAGATCGACTGCCAGCATGCCAACTCTAAACTGACAGTCGCTATGTGAATAGTGGGCTAATGTAGGTGTGCCTATGGTAGAACAATGGTCTGCATGAAAACCACAGCCAACAGTTACTCTGTGACGATGTTACCATTGTCACACCATCATCGGTCTTTCATGAGCATACTGACCATCAACCTACTGTTGGCATGCCGACTATTGGTTTGCGATAGGTATGACTAAATGCTGAAACATCGACAATGGGCCACCACAAGCTTGCCAGCTGGGTACAGTTAGAACAGAGACACTCATCTTTCCATTGACTGCTAATCACTGCCTCACTATATAACAATCCATGACTCAAAAAAATATATAAAAAAAAGGTCCAACTAATTGAGCAAAAAAGAACAAAAAAAGCCCCAGATAAGACAGGTTGGATAATTGATCATACAATGACATACAGTACAATGTGTTTGTAGCCACAAGCCATGTCTTGCCAGCGGACAGCAGGCTACTGTGCCCCTTTTACAAAGAGAGAGTGCCTTTCAATAACTTAGTAACTCAAACTACTAGAAACAAACAAAATATAGGTTATAGTTAGCTGGCTAGTTCGGTAGGTAGGTTTATTTACTTAAACAATGTTTATGATGACCTGATAATACCTTCAGACCTGGCACCCGGCTTTCATTAATCAGTGGATTAGCATTGTTTGATGGCAGGAGGAGACCGTTAACTTGAGACAGTGAACCCTTTGCGGAGAGGATATAATTACTTTATAAAAATGTCAATTTACCAAGATAGGCAACCAAAATGGGCAAAAAACTGAGAGGGGCACGAACTTCAAACCGAAGGGGCATTCCCCCTCAAGCCCCCTCGTGGCGGCAGGCCCACCACTCTCCACTCTGCTTCTGAGAGATTTTTTCCTCTTGCCTTTTTACACTGCCTGGGGCTTAATGTCTGTATACAAAGCTGTGTGTGTCTGTGTGTGTCTGTGTGTGTCTGTGTGTGTGTGTGTGTGTGTGTGTGTGTGTGTGTGTGTGTGTGCCTGCGAGAGAGAGAGAGAAAGAGAGAGAGAGAGAGAGAGAGACTCTCTCTATCTTTCTCGTTTTGTATTCCTCTCTCCGTCCCCTCCTCCCCAGTGCTGACCCTCAGCTGGACCACTGTGTGTTCCTGCTGGCTGCAGGCCCTGCTGCTGGGCTTCCCTGGTCTGTGATTGGCGGCTGGGCTGTCCCAGGTCCCTGGCCTCTTGTAGGAGAAGCAGAAAGTGACACACCGGGCCCACTTGGCTGGTCTCATCTGGACAGACATCAACTTTGGGATGTTCAGTAGAACAGAACAGCTTTAACAACTTTATTAAATGTAGTCTTGGATCAGTTTAGGGACGGTTCCCTCAAGGTAACATGGGTAAAAACGGCCCTCTCCTAAGCAAACATAATTTCCTCCCCAAACACTTGAAAACAATACATTGACCCTCCCCCTGCACCACGTAAAGATGAAAACATATTATAATAATTTAAACATCATATTTTCACGGTATTACAGTATTGTGCCAAAATATGTGTGCGTAGCTTCTGGGTATCCTTATCCAGAAACAGCTAAATCTTTAAGCATGTAGTCCGCTCGAAACAAAGGCACAACCCTGCGTTCCTGGGTCAAAATTATTTAGTGCCATATCAAGGTCTTATATTTCACATCGAGAGAGAGAGAGAGGAGAGTCAGTGCCGCGCACAAGATTCAGATCAAGCAAGGGTTTAATGCTTTCACTGTGCCTTTTTGAGCAAGCATGGGCATTACTACGCACATGAAATTAATGCATTACATGTTGTTTTTGATTAAATAATTTCCCCCAAGGTAAAACTGAGAGGGGCAGGAACTTCAATCTGAAGGGGCATTACCCCTCAAGCCCCCTCGTGGCGGCAGGCCCACCACTTTTTTTGATTTTTTCATTTTGCCTTTTTACACTGCCTGGGGCTTAATGTCTGTATACAAAACTGTGTGTGAATATGTGTGTGTGTGTGTGTGTGTGTGTGTGTGTGTGTGTGTGTGTGTGTGTGTGTGCGTGCGTGCGTGCGTGTGTGTGTGTGTGTGTGTGTGTGCATGTGTGCATGTGTGTGTGAATGTGTGTGTGTGTGAAGCTACAGTATCCAGTCAATTAGCGTGTATGGTGCCGCTGGAGGTAAGAGAGGGACTCATCAGCCGATATTGGACCCCTAACGGTACGATGACAGCATCTGTCACGGCCTTATGCAGCTATTAGCTCAACAAGGTACCTCTCATAATGGCCTGACAGTCAGCATTCCACTAGTGGACCTACGTCGGCATGTCAATGATGAGCCAGCCATCGACATGCCGATGATAGACCGATGTCAGCATGCCATTGGTAAACCACCTGTTAGCACACCCATGGTAAACATGCAGGCAGGCCAGCGGTAGATCGACTGCCACTTTGGCTACACATGGTCCAAACCTACGAATTGCTTCAGAGAAGCCTGTGTAGGCTATACCATGCAAGGAATTATAATACAATAAGTACCTTAGGCCTAATGGACTACAGAACCAATAGGGATTTTCCAAAACTACATTTGTATGCCTGTACAGTTGCCATGCCAGTTAACAGGCCTGAATGTCAATTCATACTGTACAAACGAAATAGGACTGGACAAGAGTGAATTTTGAAGCATTGAAATATAGACACAGGACCTCCGAATATAGATCCCAGACCTCTGAATGTAGACCCCAGACCTCTGAATGTAGACCCCAGACCTCTGAATGTAGACCCCGGAGTGAAACTGAAAATGGATGACCCTCCCCAAATGCCTTCATGTACCCCCTATCATAAAGGATGACCAGTCCCTTATCTGAATTCCATCTCCATCTGTATCACAAGTTGAAATGAATCCTGGAGTTCCTGGTTAAAGGAATTTAGATTCTTGTGTATAGATATAGCTAAGGTGTCACTTTATTCAATACTACCTCTACCATCCACTGCCACCGACTGCAATATTGACTTACTACCACTATTGCATTGCTCAATTTGTCTCTTGTCTTATTTGTCTCTTATAACTTTTGCCACTATTGTGCCATATTTGGCTTTTTTATTTTAGTTTTTACAACTGCTACTTTATTTCTTTATTTCCCACGGCAATGTCGAGGAACCAATGTAACAATAAACTTGGAACTGAATGGTCTAATTTGTGTCTGTTTATATTAAAAAGATCATTTCTGTAGTGAGTATAATTTCATGAACCACAACAATAGGTAAATGGAGCTGCGAGCAGCCATTCCCAGGGTCTAAGATATGGCACAATATCACACAGAATACTTGGAAAAATCACCCCGATGTGTTTGGAGTGACGGATAGGCTATAGAGTTCTGTTAGTGGTTCCTGTCATTTTGATTGAGTAATTGAGTTTTCAATGTAGAAGGTGAGCGCCAGCACATGACAGGTCAGAATATGATTGCACATGTTAGATCCTGAGAGTGCTATATGTTTGCTTATGTCTGATTTCTAAGCATAAAAAAATAGGACACACCCTTATTAAAAGTTCATTGGTTCAGAGTGGCCATGTTGGCCATGTATATGCATTTCTATGCAGATTTCCCAGCGGTTGCAGAGGAGATTACTTTTTTTTAATGCATTTATTTATATTCTTTACAAAATTCAAAATGGTGGAAGTTATGGGTCCTTGAAGCAAATAGCATCTGTTAGTCAGAACCCTGTGGCCAATAGCCCTCTGCCATCAGGCAAAGTTGTTATTATTCCTTACCATGTAAATGTTATTTAGAATTAAAATGGAAAACAGCAGACGAAGGTGAATAATAATAATGACCAACGCTAACAAACACAATAGGGTGCTTCGCAGTTTCAACGTTTAGACCCCTAACAATCAAATTCTTAGTGGCAAACGTAAATGCATGTTCTCCCCCTCAAACAAGCATCTGTACAAATACAGCGGTGCTGAGCAGCGAGGAGCCGCCGGGCAGGAGCTGTTTTTGTGTTGAGAATATCAGCAAATAATTAAGACAAGACAAGCTCATTGAGAGGCCTGGCCTGTTTTATGTGGTATCTGACTGCTCCTGTTAGAGCCGAGTGGGTAAGACACCTCGCCAAGGTGACAGACTGCAATTAAACAGCGCCAGTTCACCAACAATGAGCTGTCATCCCAGTGCTACACTGCAGGTGTACAGCACAGCTGTAAGAATAATTGTGCGAGCCTTTGGGATTCAACAAATTCCTATCTCTCATTGATGCCAGACCTCACAGAAATACCTGCTTTAACAACGACTTCTTTTTATTACATAGATAAATGGTGGAACAGAAGTTGGCCATTTACCAATTACCTCTTTTGTCAGAGTGGCTTCTAGGTAATAATGGAACATTCATCTTCAGTTCAGTTCGGTAAAACCTTATTGTTCCAAAATTGGGCAATTGGATTTGCAACTCCCTAAAATTCTGTCCTATTGTGCTTTTCTGCTTCACCACAGAGTAGTGTGTCTCTACTGAACCTCTCCGTGGTATTATTTATTTTACACCATGATCATTATTACTAGTGCTATCTAATTCTGTACAGTATGTATAATGAAGTTTAATAGCATGGCTCTCATTGTGTGATATGTACAGTCAGTGTAGTGTAGTGTACTAGAAGGTAGGACAAGTGGTTTAAGTACACACTTCTAGTAGGCTACCTCTAGATTCACTTCCTTATTTCATTCTGTAATTTACTATGGTAATACTTGAGCTCCCTGCTAAGTGAGGAAGCAAAGTAGGGCCAACTTCCATTTCATAAAGAGTGTTTACATAAAGCACCCAATCCATCGCCTTATTAGTATTAATAAGAGCTACTTCAGATAGCTGGTATTCTGCCATTGGACAGTTTTGTATTATTTATGTATGATTGAAATGAAAGCCTTGGAGTGCAGGGAAAATCACTGCATAGGAAATGATGTGCCTATACCAGTTTACATAACCACCATCTCAGTAAACAGCGGATTAAATACACCGTGAGGCAAATGAAAATGAGAGCAAAGTGTTATATCCACACATGACTTTGTTTGGATTGGAGATGGAAAATGCAGGAACACTGTGAACCTTTGATGATGCCAACCTCATAAAGAAGTCTTTTTGAGCATGGGGCTGTATGGTGCAGTATCTTGCCTTTAAGTTCTCAAGTCTTCGAAAATAACTTGGGTCAAACTAAGATCACAGTACCATGGTACTAAATCCAATGCCTCTGAAATTACACTTTTCACAACATGTTAATCTTGATCATCAGCCGTAGCTACATCTTACCTATGCTAGCAGACCCCATGCGGCTTAAGGAACGTTGAAGCACACTGGGTAACGACGTGCTGGATGAAGCCGTCCTCCGATTTCTACATCCACCAGCTTCCACTGCTAACACAACTCGAAATCAACAGGCTAATTAGCATATTTTAATCACATGCACAACCAAGGTAGAGCATCAAGGAGAAATACTAAACTGATATATTGAATCAATCTTTATTTATATTAAATTAAAAATATATTTTTTTGACAGATTCATGTAACAAATATGGGGAAGGGTTATCTATGACATAAAGCTTTAGGTATGGTCTACTGTTGAGTGGAGAGTTATAGCCAGTGCTGCCATCATAGAGTAGGGAACTACAATAAAGAGAGGCTGATCTGAAGAAGAGAAGATGCTCTGAAACTGTCTCTAATCAGTGGCTAATTACATTTATACATAAGCATGCAAAACAAATCAACCCTTACATCAAAATAAGTCGTAGTTCTGTCGCACACACATGTATGGGCTAGTTAAGTGGGAGGCACTGTATCTCACAGAAATCTGATAAGGGAGTACATCAGTGATTTAATACATTTACAATTAATATATTCTCTGATCTCAACATGGCTGTCTTTAAAAATGGAATATGTTATTTCAGTTGGCTCAAATGTTTTAGCAGAACATTATTTATGTACTACATATGATAACAGAAACATGGTATTACACACACACAGTACTGAGGAACAAGCACATACGTAGACAGGAGAGAGAGAAGAGAGAGAGAGAGAGAGAGAGAGAGAGAGAGAGAGAGAGAGAGAGAGAGAGAGAGAGAGAGAGAGAGAGAGAGAGAGTAAGAGAGAGAGAGAGAGAGAGAGAGAAAGAGAGAGAGAGAAAGAGAGAGAGAGAGAGAGAAAAGAGAGTAAGAGAGAGAGAGAGAGAAAGAGAGTAAGAGAGAGAGAAGAGAAAGAGAGAGAGAGAGAGAGAGAGAGAAAGAGAGAGAGAGAGAGAGTAAGAGAGAGAGAGAAAGAGAGAGAGAGAGTAAGAGAGAGAGAGAGAGAGAGAGAGAGAAAGAGAGAGAGAGAGAGAGAGAGAGAGAGAGAGAGAGAAAGAAAGAGAGAGAGAGAGAGAGAGAGAGGAGAAAGAGAGAGAGAGAGAGAGAGAGTAAGAGAGAGAGAGAAAGAGAGAGAGAGAGAGAGTAAGAGAGAGAGAGAGAGAGAGAGAGAAAGAGAGAGAGAGAGAGAGAGAGAGAGAGACAGAGAGAGAGAGAGAGAGAGAGAAATTGTTTCTATGTAGTATGTTCTCATTATGCTGTGATAGATGAGATGTGACAGGAGGGAAGTGGGAAACAAATATATATATATACAGTGAGATGACCCCCATCGTGTCAACCTGAACAGAGAAATTACATGGAGAATTCACAACCAAGATATCATACAGGGTCACTAACTGGACTCTCACATGTGTCATCAAGGGTTTTTTAAATCAAATTGTACTATTCAAAGTGAAAGCACACCAATACAGAGAGGCTTCTGATCTCTACTGCCGACGTGTGTTAAACAGAAACAAATCTACTTCTTTTGTGAGTGACAAAAGCCATATAAATTCAAAGCATCCCCCTCTATTTACAAATTCACCAGATTGACTGTTTCAGTGCTTTATAAAAATACTATTCACATTTGTCATTGAACAGGTGTATTAATTCTTGAGGAGAAAACTCCAAATGCCTGTACTGTACAATACCATTGGTTTGACAGGTATCAATTAAAACAACAAAATGTCAAATGAATCCACTCTAATACAACAGTTCGTGCAATAAAAATTTGAACAAGTGTTACTGCTATAAAAAACAAACAACTCATTTCATGTTAAATAAGGTGTAACAACAACACAATAAAGAAAGAAACAAAAACACTTCTCGGTTTATATTCAAGTCTTTTCAAATGATGCTAAAACTATTAAAAAACACATCGACATACAACATCATTGGACGTTTTAAACACATGATAAAAAAAATACTGGATCACGATGGAGCCTACTTGCCAGGAAAGTCAGTGTATGTACTGTATACAGTGGTATAAGGTATCATAGACAACACAATACCGTAATGTACAGTATTTTACCTTAATGACTTGGAATTGACAGCATGTGCCACTGATTGAATGACAAACTCATAGGGACAGTCATAGTACCGGTAGTCATCCCCCCCACACCATCCATCCATTGGACAGAAAATGGTACAGTAGATGTTGATAACTCACAAAGACTCAATGTGTAGGGCAATAGCACTCACTTGAGGTGTCATGCACGATTATTGTATTACTTGGAGTACACAGTTTATAGAGTTGTCTACACTGTAGAAGTGGCAGATTGTGCTGATGTCGATATTGTGGCTTGACACTACTATACAGCTACAGGGTTCTGAATCCACGGCTTTAACAAAACACTTGGCCATAATCTTAGGTAGGAGGACAGAGGACTGCACTGACAACAGTTGATCATAATGACGTGGCAGGGTTTCTATTTCAACAAAACAACAGCAGGTTTAATCAAAATAAGCAAGCATATACCCTACCCCTCGATATCAAGTCACACATTTCACATCCTGTCTCGTTCTTTTGGAAATGCGGGAATCTGCAATCTTTCATTAGTCATCCTGAAAACAGTCTGAAAAGTCTGAATATTTCAAACCCACAATTAAATATTGACAGGAGTCTAAGCCACAGGGTTTAAAACAGATTAAATCACAGGGTCCAAAAGGGACTACGAAATGGTCATTCATTAAACAATAACCGTCATAATCATAAAGGCATACAAATATGGCCCTCGGGAAACAAACACACAGACAAATGGAGATTTCTCATTCAATACTATAGTGTCGTTCCCTTACCTGGTTAGTATACCTTCCCTGTACAGCTTCCTTACTTTACATTATCTTAACCGTGTCGATGTGAATGCTACATGTACAATTGAAATAATAAGGTTGTGCTGATGATTTCAGGAACGACCCCCCCCCCAAAAAAGCACTACACATTTCTCCTACCAGCTCGTTTCATCAAAGTGCTCCATATGGGGGTAAAACAAGCCACTGAATGCAGACACACAAATGAATGACACACAGCCTTCTTGCTGGTGCAAGGACAGCTGGGATATGTCTCTATTTGCGCTGTATGATGAAATACAGTCAACAAAATCAAGCCAGGCCTCTGGAGAAGTAAACGACAAACGAACGTTCGCGGCTCCGTAAAAGCCGTTTTAAGTGCCGTAAAATCAAACCCAACGTCCTCAGAAGTGAACGTTTTTTTCCCGAAAACAGATGTCCCCCCCCTTTAGCAGCAGTGACTGGCAGTATACTCATAGTATTACGAGGCATCAGTAGTAAAAGTGTGTACTGTTCTCCTATGTAAATGTAGTTGATCTGAATGTTCATTGAGGCATTCATTCATCGTCTCGAGGACCTTCTGTCTCAACACTGCTGTATACAGTATCTCATACAGAAATCGCATACATAATCCATCTGCAGGTTTATGCTTTCCATTTTGGCACAGTTTTAACCCTCACAATCCACCCGGACTAGGAGAGACTTGCATTGCAGTCATATTGCAGTAATACGAAGTAATACGATCACCGTCTAGAGAACGGTGTCGACATCGGGATTTGGACAGTTTGGATGAAGCTAGGACAGTTTCTTAATCCTAATCCTCTCACTTTCTATTGAAGGGGAAGTCTGAGCAGTCTAAGATCCAACCTCTGGATGATAAGAGGATGCTAGCTATCGTTAGCTCGTGTCAGGAAGACTCAGTGAGCGTAGCACAGTAGACCAAGGTCATGGCTGCTCTTACTGCATGGCTGCTCGTACACTACCGCTACCACTCTCTCCCAAACCCTGGGTGTCTCTCTCTCTCTCTCTCTCTCTCTCTCTCTCTCTCTCTCTCTCTCTCTTCCTCTCTCTCTCTCTCTCCTCTCTCTCTCTCTCTCTCTCTCTCTCTCTCTCTCTCTCTCTCTCTCTCTCTCCTCTCTCTCTCTCTCTCTCTCTCTCTCTCTCTCTCTCTCTCTCTCTCTCTCTCTCTCTCTCTCTCTCTCTCTCTCTCTCTCTCTCTCTCTCTCTCTCTCTCTCTCTGGCCTGCTGGTGCTTTCTTGTACATTCCTCCTGGTCTTCATTAGGGGTTGAGAGCCCTATACCTCTCCACCTCTCTCTCGGGGGCTCGGCTACCAATGTTAGGAGTTCCGTATAGACTACGTTTTGGTCCTACAGCAGTGCACCCAATTACCCTCACAACTGTTCATACACATGCTTAAAATCCCCTGGCGTTAGACCGCGATCTGCATATAACCTCTTTATCCGAGCGATGCAGAATCTCTTTAAAGCTGTTTGTGAGTATTCCCATGTCCTTTCCTTTGAATCCAGTGATTGGAGAACTATTACAGTGTTATTTCTCGACCTAGTTCAGTCAGAGATGTCGAAGTCACGATAACAAGTTTTCAAGTGAGCACCGTTAAAATAATGCAACAGGTGTGCCTGAACAGTTAATACAGGTTAAGTTATGGTATCTACTTGTTGAGGTTCCGTATCCATAACACATTACATAACTAATTGTGGGAACAGCCGTACACACCATTGTAGGTAGGATGCTTGGTCACCACAGAACGAGTTACCGTAAATATGAGATGACTAACACTGAAGTGAAGGTATTATCTACAACATAGACGTGTGGGAGGGACATTTAAACATAGTGGTATGTTGCCTTTTTCCAATTCTCTAGAGATCACACTGTGTGTCGCGACAGCCTTGAGCATCGTTCCCTCTGTATAACCTCTTTGTGTCGACACCTTCAGTCTTTTACCCTCCACAGGAATCCATCGGTGGCCTCCACCACCGGGTTCCCTTGGACCTTCCACTGACCGTGTCTGTGCAGAGTACAGGACGTCCGTCTGTCCGTACCTCTATATTGCACAGCTCCGATGGCTCCTCTCCTCAAGTAACAGTATAGCACTGAAGTGGAGGAGCGAGGAGTTCAGCTTCTGTACGCCCTCAGTGGGTCACACACACCGCTAGCAGCCTGTCCGTCTCTATCTACAGTGGTCACTGTACCGGTTTGGGGGGCGACAGAGGTACGGAGCGCAGGGTGATTGGGGCTCTCTCTCTCGAGTCGGGTCATCTTGGTCCTCCTCTAGGGGAGTGCTACAGTAGCTCAGATGGTATGGTGGGGATGTTGTTAGGGGTATGGGGTGGGGGTGGGGGGCCTATGTGGCTGAGCAGCTGCTTATCCCTAGGAGAGGGGGGCCAGAGGAACTGGGGCCGGCTGGGTGTCGGTGGAGGAGCCAGGCTGGGTATGCTGGGGGTGTGGGGAGGGTTAGGGAGACGTTGGGGTTCTACACCACCGTGTTCCGCTGCCTGTACGGGGGAGGGGGCAGAACTGTTCCGGCCTTGAGAGAGAACTCGGACAGGTACTCCGGGTTCTCGGCCACCGCCGGGCGGATGCGGCCGTTCTGTTTGTAGAACAGCTTGCCGTTGCCGCCCGCCTGGGGGTTAGGGTCAGGGGTCTGCTGGCTGGAGGGCTTGGGGGAAGGCTGTGCTGCCAGTACTCTGGATTGTCAAAGGTCACCTTCAGCTTCTTACCGCCCGGTTTCCCTCCTCCCGCTGTGTGGGCCTGGCCCTGTTTGAGCATGCTGCCCGGATTGGCGGAGACGCCGCTTTGGCCGGCCGGCGCCGATGTGGAGGTGGGGCCTTGTTGTTGTTGTTGTTGTTGTTGTTGTGCTGGGTGGCAGGTCTTGGTGTTGGGCCCTGGCAGGGTCTGGTGGCTGCCTTGGTGTGGCAAGTGGCCACTCTGGCTGGTGGCTCCAGCCTGGGCCGCCAGGTTGCCAGGTTTGACAGTGTGGTGAGTGTGGATGAGGTGAGCCGCAGGGGGGTGGTGGCACGGTTGGATGGGCAGGCCGCCAGACGGGGACGGCTGGGCCGGGGGGGGGAGGGGGTAGTGGTGGAGGCCGGTTTGGATAGTGAGGGGGAGGTGGTGGGTGCCCGCGGCCGTGGCGGAGACGGTGCTGGGGTGGGCGTGTGTGGGGAGAGGCAAGCCGTTCTTCCTCAGGACCTCCAGGCCCAGGTCGGCGGGGTTGTGGAAGGTGTTGAGGTAGAGCGGCTCGTTGATGTACTCGTCCTCTCCTTTGGGTTGGCTGTTGGGGGTGCTGTGGTAGCCCGGGTTGTCCAGCGCGTGCACCTCCCCGGTCTTACGCCGCGTGACAAACGGGTTCTCCTCGATCGGATTCAGATAGTCTAAAACACGCACGCACGCACACGCACATGGACACACACACACACACACACAAACACACACACAAACACACACACACACAGCAGAGAGAATAGAGGAGGATCATTCACTGAGCAGTGAGTAGTGAGGTTTCATTGAGTAGCGAGGATGCAAATGAAACACTCACTCAGGACCTGACGGGCCCCATGCCAACATTTCCCTGGCAGTCTCAGCTCTCAGCTGCCTGGGGGGAATTACCTCTCAAAAGCAAGCCCTACCCCACTGCCAAGTACTATAACAGAATACCTATCCAATGTACCTCATCATATTTTCAACTTATTTCCAAACAACAATACAATGTTAAAATATATTCATCTGATTTAGATTTCGCAGCACATTTCCGCTGTGCCGGTGTGAGTTGAGAGGCTATCTTGGACTGGTGACTGTTATGACTGTTAAAGAGCTACTCAACGTAGCGTGAGGATTACCTGACGAGCTCTTGTCCTTCATGGGGGTCATGTAGCCGTCCTCGTCCGTGTCCCCCCGCGGGCCGCCGCCGCCGCCGCCTCGCTCGCCCAGGAAGACGGTGGGGTCGGCGCTGTACCGCTGCCCGCTGTTGTCCTCCCCGGGCCGGCTCAAGGACTTCTTGTGCAGGGTCCCGTTGCAGCGCTGGTCTTCCATGGCTGCTCCTCCCTGGGTGCAGGCAGGCTCCATGGCCATGCAGGCCGGACCCCCAGACACCACCGCCACGTCCTCAGGGGCAGAGCCTCCGTCCCTGTAACCAAACTGGTTCTGTGTGCAAACAGGAGAGGGAAGAGAGGGGGGAGGGGAAGAGAGAGAGAATCACATTTGCTATCGTGGAAGAGGGGCCAGCTCCCGTCAAATATATTGCTTTTTACAATTCTGCCCAAAGGCCAAAAACAAGCAAGCGGTGTTAGACAGTTATTAATACAAGTGAAATATCATAAGTTTGAGAGACTTGTGAAAGGGGGACGGGAAAGCGAAACTTTTGATTCCATAAAGCGCACGTTGGAAATGGCATTTCTCCAAAGGGTTTGAAAATAGAAAATCAGCCCTTTAGCTTTCGAGGGGCAGTGGAAAAAAAGCTTCAGATTCAAACACCTGAACCCAGCAAAAAAACAACAACAAACACAAAACATGACATCTAAAGCGAGGGGTTTTTTTGTGCTATTTTCCAGGATAGCCTGAAGCTATCCGAGCCTCACCAGCGCTGTAGTGCTCAACCACAGAACGATACCGTTGCCTGTATTGTTTTGCTGCTAATATTAGTCTCCTGTGGTGAAGCTACAAGTACACACGAACAGCAGTGCCAAACGAAACAAGAAAACAAGCCTAGGGGCCTATCTATCTACCCACTCCCTCTGTCCTCCCTCCATTGCCCCTGCAATTATCTCTTCTCCTCTCACCCAACCTCTGCTCATCTCCTCTCCTCCACGTACCCAACCTCTTCTCATCTCCTCTCCTCCACTAACACAATCTCTTCCCTCGTCTCTGTTCCTCCTTTCACCTCGCATCTCATCTCCTTCCCTCTGCCATCCCGACCTCTTGACTCATCACTCCACCTCCCGTTCTTCAAAGACTCCATTATCCTTTCTTTTCCTCTGACGGACAGCGCCGGTCAAAAGTATGGACACACTTTCTCATTCGATCGAATGGGGAAGTGTGTCCAAACTTTTGACTGGTACTGGCACATAATCACAATAAGCGAGTTATTTCAAAATGGGTCGTTCGCAATTTTTTCCATGCAGAGCCTGTACTCAAAAAGAAACGTTTTTCTGCACATGGATTCGGTCCTATTCCTGGCAGTGAGTGACTGCATAATGAAACGAGTTTCAGTAAGGGGGGCGGGGGGCATTGACCTCTCACTTTTGGGAACCTGGGAAGGTGTGGGGCAGGGGGGAGGAGGGGGAGGAGGGGGGGGGGGTCCGCAGGGCCAATGCAGAGTCAATAAGAGATTGAGCATGGGCATGGGCTGAGAGAGCAGGTGAGGAGCAGGGTAAACAGGCAACCGGACTCATTGTCTCTGAACAAATGGCTGGAGCGCTTTAGTGGAGAGGCTGCTATTTGCTCACAGAGGCCGGGGTAATGAAACCTGGGGCCTGGAGAGACAGGTGGATAAAGAGGTCCAGGTGTCTGGGAGACGCACTGGGACATGAAAGATGGGACATGGAAGATGGACAATTAGCAGATGCGGGGCTAAAAGCCAAATCTGATATCATTCCACACAGAACCCAAAAAATGGACTCCAATTGTTCCACTTGTTGTGCAAATAAAAGAAATAAACATGTGAATACCAAAGGATTTGTAATTGCAACAGTTTTCTGGGAGAAGTGGTGCAATATCTGACAGAAGTGCAGGGGTGCCAATATTTTTGGTCAGGACTGTATGTCAGGTAGTACGTATGTGTGTGTGTGTGTGTGTGTGTGTGTGTGTGTGTGTGTGTGTGTGTGGTGTGTGTGTCTGTGTGTGCCTACCCTGTTGGAGTCCACGCGGGGTCTGACCGTGTAGGACGGTGGGGGCATGTTGAAGACATGGGGCACCAGGTACTCCTCCGCGTCCATGAAGTCATCCAGGTCCTCCTCATCTAACAGGCTCTGGAAGAACTTACTGTCGTTGGGACTGGGCAGCTTCATACGGTCATCCCCCTGGAACACACACACACACACACACACACACACACCACAGACACACCACAGACACACCACAGACACACACACACACACACACACACACACACAGACAGACAGACAGACCACATCAAAGACAGCCATTGAGCCGTGTACCAGAACGGAAAGTGCAACATCCATCAAATCCTGTCATGGTTCAACCGGAGGGTTTATTGAAGAGAGAGAGAGAGAGAGAGAGAGAGAGAGAGAGAGAGAGAGTGAGAGAGAGAGAGAGAGAGAGAGAGTCTGAGAGAAAGAGAGAGAGAGAGAGAGAGAGAGTCTGAGAGAAAGAGAGAGAGACAGAGAGAGAGAGAGAGTCTGAGAGAAAGAGGGAGAGAGAGAGAGTCTGAGAGAGAGAGAGTCTGAGAGAAAGAGAGAGAGAGAGAGTCTGAGAGAAAGAGAGTCTGAGAGAGAGAGAGAGAGTCTGAGAGAAAGAGAGAGAGAGGATTGGAGACTCACCTGGATGACCAGGTAGCGCTGGGGGTCCCGGGCCATCCTACAGAACTCTGCTGCCAGCTCTTTGAACTTGGGCCTGCTGTCTGCGTCAATCATCCAACCTGGTGGGCATAGGGGGAAGTGTGGGGGGGATGGAGGGTGGGTATGGGGGGAAAGGGGATTGACTGTTAAAAGACAAGACAACGATGAGGTGCTGTGGTGGTGGTAACTATCTTTGTTGTTGTGCACTGTTTACAAAGATACCTTCAGTTTGGAGGGTACTTTACACCCTGAGAGAAACTATGACTATGTGACTATGATGATCCAAACAACAAAGAACAGTCTGAGACTGAGCCTTCAATGACACCCAACTCCAATGACACCCACTGACTGACATGAGAAAACAGTGAGACAGACAAGCTAGACTAAGCTGAGCCTTTTATACATGGCGTGTTCAAGAGCAGGATCCTCTAATGGGGTTTGTTGATCTCAGACATGTCTGTCTCTCTGTCTCTCTGTCTCTCTGTCTCTCCCTCTCTCTCTCTCTGTCTCTGTCTCTGTCTCTGTCTCTGTCTCACTCTCTCTCTCTCTCTCTCCCCCTCTCTCGCCCTCTCTCTCTCTCTCTCTCTCTCTCTCTGTCTCTGTCTCTGTCTCTCTCTCTCTCTCTCTCTCTCCCCCTCTCTCTCCCTCTCTCTCTCTCTGTCTCTCTCTCTCTCTCTCTCTCTCTCTCTATCATTTCCTCACATTTAATTTACCCTCCAACCTCACATGCGCGAGACATTATCTAAATGAGCAGCAATTACGCGAGCAATCAAACTCCGTTTCATCTCTATCAATATTTCACTATCCATGGGGGCATTCATGTTACAGTGAATCAAATCACAAACAACAGTCAACATGTAATTAGAATTAATGCTTCTAATCTCCGGCGTTTTTCATTACATGCTGACGTCTGTACCTCTATGTTTGGCCTCCCAGCAAATTCTATCTCCGCCTCAATCTGCTGGAAAGAGAGTGGGGTTGTGCACGCTACTGTGTGTGTGTGTGTGTGTGTGTGTGTGTGTGTGTGTGTGTGTGTATGTGTGCCTGTCCGTGTGTGTCCATGTGTGTGTGTGCGGTTGTGTGTCCTTGTGTATGTGTGTGTGTGTTTGGAGATGTGACAGGATGGGGGCAGAGGGCCAGGAGCTGTCATTTTTTTCTGCCGGGAGGGGGATTGGCGGGGCGGGGGGGGGGGTTTGCTGCACTGAATTCTGGGTATGAGTTAGAGCGGGGATTACAAGATCTCTAGGGTGTCTAAGTCACTCAACATCATAGTGCATCAAGATAGTGTGTATGCCTGCTGCTACATATACTGTATGAAACATCAAGGGATAGGAGTTCCTATTCATTTCATATTCTCTTTCTCTCTCACACTCTCTCTCTCTCTCTCTCTGTGCCTCTCTCTCTCTGTCTATGCACCTCTCCTTCCTGCCTTTTACAAAGGCAAAAGCACACACAAACAGACTCTCCCCCCCCCCTCTCCCACCTCCATCTCTCTCTCTCCCTGCTTCACTTCTCTTTTAGCCTGCATCCCAATTCGCTACCACGTTCCACTAAAGTCTGCACTTACTGTATGCACTCCCCTACTTCAACTTCAAGCACAAGGACTGGAAGTAAGAGGACATGACAATCGTAATCCATTGTGTGTGTAGTTGCGGGTGTGTGTGTGTGTGTGTGTGCGGGTGTGTGTGTGTGTGTGCGCACTTCAGGGATAAAGGTGGAGGGTTGAGGCGCAGGGATAGTGTGCGTCCCTGTCACTCTCTCTCCCTCCCCTTGTGTCCGTTCTCTTGCCATGCGCTGGGGTATCACTGACGCGTACTGCCACCCCCCCCCCCCCCCCCCGCCCCGCGCGCTTAGTGTGGGCGGCGTTGATGTCGTACATTTGACCATGACCATGTAGACGTCGATTGTGCAGATGGGCGGCTGGGGCAAACGCTCCCCCTTCTCCAGGATGTCGGGGATCTCACGGGTGGGGATGCCGTCGTAAGGTTTCCCTCCGAATGTCATCAGCTCCCAGATAGTCACACCTGGGAAGAAAGAGAGAGAGAGACAGAGTGAGGATGAGGGACAGGAAAAACAGGATGTCAGGCCACTTCCTCATTGACACTGGTCAGCTTGGCGACCGACAAATGATCAGGTCAGGTCCCATCGATGACGTCACTGATGTCACACGCACCGTAGCTCCACACGTCACTCTGATGGGTGAACTTCCTGTAGTGGATACACTCCAGCGCCATCCACTTGATAGGCATCTGTGTACGGCGAGGCGAAGTGGGTGGGGGAGGGAGAGGGGGAGGGGGAGGGCGTGCGGAGAGAGAGGGAGAGAGGAGAGAAAGGGTGGATGAGATCACTATACATTTGTTATTATTGGGTTAATTGGGTTAACTCTAACTCTTTAACCTAAAACTCTCCTATGCACTGGGATGAGGAGTGTTTGTAATGAATTTTACCAGTGGTACAGTGAGATACGGTGTCTGAATACATCTCGCTACATTGATATTCCTGGCACATTTCTGATCACTCACAAGATATCACCGTTCTCCTTTGGGGAAAATTCCATGTCCAATTCATGTCCAAGGCAGGAATCGAATTCCATTGAATGTCTAGCATGCGTTGTGAGGTACTCCCCGGGAAAAAAATACGTCGGCAATATACACTATACAATCTGATGCAATGGTAATATATAATACTAAAAGATCAAATTTCAATTAAAAATCTATCCACATTGGCAGCCATAGCAACTAGCTCCAACCCCACCCCTCGTCGCCTTACCCTGTGATTTCCTTCTGGACTAGAGAACACAATTTTCACCAGTAGACACACTGAGCAAACCAATTACCCTTCGCCTGCAATATCACTGTTATATTACATAGACAGCCTGTCACCACTGATGCCCTGTCTCACTCTCTCCTCTCTGGTGGGAGACAGATGGGGAAAGAGGAAAATGAAACACATTTGAGTTGGAACGGTGGTATTTCGCTTCACCTGTGTTCCTCTTAAAAACCCTGGCGCGCACACTACACACACACTACACACACACACACACACACACACACACACACACTACACACACTATACACTACACACTACACACACACACACACACATACACACACACACTACACACACACACACACACTACACACACACACAGACAGACACGGACCTTGCCCCCATCTGCGTTGTACTCCTTTTCGTCTGCGTCCAGTAGGCGGGCCAGGCCGAAGTCGGTGATCTTGATGTGGTTGGGGGACTTGACCAGCACATTACGGGCCGCCAGGTCCCTGTGGACCAGCCTCCTCTCCTCCAGGTACATCATACCCTGACAGGGAGAGAGGGAGAGAGACAAAGAGACAGAGAGAGAGTGGGGGGAGAGAGAGAGAGACAGAGAGAGAGAGAGAGAGAGAGGGGTAGAGGGAGAGAGAGAAAGAGAGAGAGAGAGAGGGGTAGAGGGAGAGAGAGGGAGACAGAGAGGGTAGAGGGAGAGAGAGAAATATATATATATATATAGAGAGAGAGAGAGAGAGAGAGAGAGAGAGAAAGCGAGACAGAGAGAGGGAGAGAGAGGGGGGGAGAGAGATCGTGACTCCGCTGATCATGACTCATCATCATAAACGGCATCGTCGTCATCATCATCATCGCCATCACCATCATCATCATTATCACCACCCCCATCCCCATCTTCGTCATGAAATCAACTGTGTAATTTCGCTAGAGACTAAATGAAAAAGACCTTCCCCTCTCCATCTTCTCC
>NC_137690.1:63578055-63580555 GCF_963989245.1 Nansenia antarctica | reverse complement strand
TCAGGGTCACAGCGAGCGATTCTAATTGTGATTAAGCAAAGTGTCCATTTAGATGCTTCACTTGGCCACCTCTTGGCTGTGAGTATCACCATCAGTATTCCAGTCAGCCTCTCTGACTGACTCTATGCACAGTGAGAGGACTGTTCCCTCCCTCCCCTGCTCTCTCACACAACCATGATCATCAGCCATGGGGGAGCTGTTGATAACAACCCCCTTCCCCGTCACTGACCTTGAGAGGAGTGTGTGTAAAGAACAGGGAGCGAGTTTGTGATCCATGTGTGAAGTGTGTGTGCGTGTGCGCGTGCGTATGTGTGTGCGTGCATGTGTGCGTGCGTGTGCGTGTGTGTGTAAAGAACAGGGAGCAAGTTTGTGATCCATGTGTGAAGTGTGTGTGCGTGTGCGTGTGCGTATGTGTGTGCGTGCGTGTGTGCGTGCGTGTGTGTGTGTGTGTGTGTGAGGGTAGGAAGAGGAAGAGAAAGAATGGGAGGCATTAGGAAAATCAACGGACCCTGTAAATAGGCATGTGTGCTGAGAGACAGTATGCAGTATGGTCATGGATGAACGGAGAAAGAACGGCTTCATTTTGCCATGTCTAATCCAACCCAAATACAGGTCGCAACACTGTGGCCATGTCTCAATCAGGAAACCTTTTGAAAGCAGGATGTTACAGTCCACATTTCACAAGGGACCTTAAAGTGGTGCCAGCTTAAGTGTCTTCATTAGGTCTTATTTTGAAGGCACCCTACCATGTATCCTTTGCCAGGATATCCCATAATTCAGTGCAGAAAGCCAACATTCTTAAAAAAAAGAAAATCGAGAGCAGTAAAATGGGACATCGTTGTAGTGAGCATTTGCACTGTATGTAAATAATATTATACAGTATAAACTATGAATGTGTATATGTGTTCATTTATCGTGTATGTATTTATGTATTGTGTAGGCATTTCTTTGTTTATTGTTTCATATTGTAGCCTAGGGGTGACCAACAAATTAACATCATGTTTTTAACTTATTAAAACTAAATGCTACAAAGTTAAACATGACACCTTTCTGCAAAAGCAAGGTTTCTTTTTATTTTCATTTTCGTTCGGGTTTTTAAATTATACAAAAGGAAAAGGGCCCTGTGCCAACGTTTGGGAACCCTTTGGATTATTCTTTGTTACATTTTGACTAGGGGTGCCCACATTTTTGCACCCCACTGTAGTTGTGTTGCTGCCTCAGGTAGCTGCTGTGGCCAGGCGCGTGCGTGAGGTGCGAACATGTACGCCGTAGAGTCTACCTTCGAATCCTGTCTGAAATCTGTCTCAAATTCAGTTAACTTAAGACAAAACACAATACCTTGGGAAGTGAGTGACTTTGGAGACAGCAAGGCAGCGGGGAGCTGGTCCTTTGGATTGAGACACAATTTATTACAACCCAAACATAGGTCATAACACTAGATGTCAAGGCATTACAGGGCGAAAAGGCCACACAGTATACTGTCATCATAAAACAATGAAGGTGACCTCACATACAATGAGTCACCTCATATACCAGGCCCCTTTATGTGTTGAGAGAGAGAGCGAGGGAGAGATAATATAAGAGCAGAGAGTGCGTTAAGCCCCATTCACTGTTTTATGTGTTGTACTTGCATGTATCGCAATGTATTGTAATGCATTTTCGCTGGAAAATGAGCAGCTTCTGAGGATGGACCTCAGACCAAATATGGCAATCTCATGTCCTGAACATCCAATCAAAATCATAGGCTAGCTAGTTCACTGACACTGACTGTGCATGTAGGTCTTTTTGGTGCAAATTTCGGGATAGGTAGAGAGACAGATATTGAGAAAAAGACAGGTACAAATTGTTTTCTGTTAACATTTAGGAGTAGGAGCAGAAAGCGAGCAAGAGAGAGCTAGCTATTTTTGTAATATTATTTTGTATTTTGTAACAGCCTGACTCACGGAAGAATGCTTTTCATGTCAGCAGCAACTCCTCTAATTCAAGGTAAGCTTTCGTAAAATAAATGTATTGTCACCAGGGCCTGGTGGGTTTTTCTATTCTCTAGTGTGTTGTGGTGTTTTGTGTTGTGGTGTGTTGTGGTGTTTTGTGTTGTGGTGTGTTGTGGTGTTTTGTGGTGTTTTGTGTTGTGGTGTGTTGTGGTGTTTTGTGGTGTGGTGTTTTGTGTTGTGGTGTGTTGTGTTGTGTTGTGGTGTGTTGTGTTGTTTTGTGATGTGTTGTGGTGTGTTCTGTTGTGTTCTGTTGTGTTGTGTTGTGTTGTGTTGTGGTGTGTTGTGTTGTGTTGTGGTGTTTTGTGTTGTGTTGTGTTGTGTTGTGGTGTGTTGTGTTGTGTTATGGTGTGTTGTGTTGTTTTGTGGTGTGTTGTGGTGTGTTGTGGTGTTTTGTGTTGTGGTGTGTTGTGTTGTGGTGTGTTGTGGTGTGTTGTGTTGTGTTGTGGTGTGTTGTGTTGTGTTGTGGTGTGTTGTGGTGTGTTGTGTTGTGGTGTGTTGTGTTGTGTTGT
>NC_137690.1:63570555-63573055 GCF_963989245.1 Nansenia antarctica | reverse complement strand
AGAGAAAGAGAAAGAGCAGTTGCACCACAGATCACCCTGTAGCCTGTCCACCCCCCCCCCCACACACACACACACACACACACACACACACACCACCATCACCACCCCCCTATCCCCATGTTCCATGTTTAATTCAGTGATTGATTTGCTCATTACTATACCTCCCCAAACCTAATTATTCCATTAATAATCCACTCCGGAATTGAAATGACTGAGCAAGAGGGAGGCCTGCCGGCTCATTTCACAGAGTCCTAGTTGAACCCACCAGTCTATGTGTTAAGCATTGGAAACTTCCCGAGGTGCTTCATTGTGAGATAGATCTCGTCTGCTGAGCGAATCACATCTGTTCTTCCTTTAGCTCCGTGTCAGCCTGCACAGAGACAGGCATCGGGGAGGTGGGGGGGGGGGGGGGGGGGGGGCTGGGGCACGTGGTGAGGAGATGCCGCAACGTACGCTATGCTGACAGCACAACTAGGGCAGCCCGGGACCTTTGACCCCCCGCTACACGGCCCGCTGGGGCGACGCTGCTGAGAGGGAGGGAATGCGAGTGGAGGAGAGGAGACGGGAGGAGAGGGAGGGAGGGAGGGAGGGAGGGGGGGAAGAGGGGAGAACGTGTCGCAGGGCGCACGCCAGCCCTGGGAGTTCACGGTCCAGATTAATGAGCACCATTACCTCAATGCCCAAAACACTTTTGTGATGAAGAATCACTGCCTGGCCAGGGGCCTGGGCCAATCAATTCACAGCACAGCTGTGGCGGGGGTCACAGGTCGCGGGGAGGCCACAGGAGGCGGGGCGTAGGTGGGGCAGAGGGCGGTGGCGGGGAAATGACGGGAGAGGAAAAGAACGACATTCGGGTGGAATTAATTTCTCTCTCCCCCCAGCGCCTGTGCACAATGACAATGATGCAATAGGTCCTGTGTTTTCAACAGGATCCTTAGTGAGGACAGGAAGAGAGAGTACAGCACTTCTTCCTCCTGGCCCTGGATTGAATATCCTTCCCTGGGCAAGTTCCCCCCCATTACCCTGAGAGCCAATGATCCACTGTGTCTGGGAGAGAGAGAGAGAGAAAAAACTCCAACTCTGGGAACTGCGACGAGCTTATTCCGGTCACGCACACAGCAGGGCAGTGTGTGTGGGGCGTCTGGGGAGAGAAATACTTTATGTACGTTCGGAGGGCCAAACAGGTGGACCGAGAACGTCCTCGAGGCGGGATGAGCCAATGAGATTGAACCGGTTTACAGCCGCCGCTTTAACTGGCCTTTATGGCCCTGTAAGGACAATTCTCCGACCTTGATGGCCAGACTAACTTTATCTGAGTTGGCCTGGTTGGATGTTTCCCTTAGACATTGTTGTCTTGGCCTCTCGGCTCTTAAAGGGGGTTGAAGGACTGGGGGGTTTCTTATGTTGTTTATTTAATCTTATCCGGAGAGCTTTATTATAAGAGAGTGTTTAAATGGATCCCATTCGATTGAGTCATTGCTCTTCGTTGATTGATGTCAAACTGTCTGTCCCGTTACAACTAACTAACGGGTTCAATCAATATTTGGGCTATTAAGTTGTCCTCTTATAAAACACAAACAAACAAATAATAACAAACAAACAAACAATCAAACAAACAAATAATATATACACCGGTCATTAACACAAACACAAGTCAGGAGGAATTAGTCCCGACCCACTTGTGGGACCCAGCCGCTGACCCACATCGATCACCGGCCCCGACAAATCACTGGAGTCAGACAGAGACCTGACAACGAACACCTCTATCAGCAGAACAGACGCATCTACTCTACCATTGTGTGTGGGGGTGAGATCTCCCCACAGATAGCTCCCCTCTCTCTCCCCTTACTCTCAAAGGAGCAGTGAGACACTCTCCCAGCCACAAGTTAAATCGATTCCAATTACTGCAATAAGTACCTGCTTAAGTAATCTGTTCCTCAAGCTCATTGAAACCATCCATCACTGTGAATGGGAGCTGAACGCGTCTGTGTTAGACCGCCTCTCGTCACTGACTGCTCATACAGTAAACCTGTGATGGGAGCCATCCAACGCCACTGTAATGGTACGTGGACTCCAATGATAGCTGATATACTGGAAAGACTCCATATGCCTACCTGTTTGACTCCATATGCCTACCTGTTTGACTCCACATGCCTGCCTGCATGCTTGCCTGCCTGCTTGTTTGCCTGCCTGCCTGAATTCCTGTCTGCCTGACTGCTTGCAGAAAGAGAGAGGTCTTTGATATTATAATGGAGAACTAAGTCGCCATGGAACTCAAGTCTCTAAAACCCAGATTTTCTCGCTTACATTTTTTATTTCGTGATCATAACCAAGATAATTATACGGTCAAATAACACATGCCATTTAGCTGACGCTTTTTATCCAAAGCGACTGACATTGCGGTACATATGGTCCCAGCGGGGCCAAGTTAATTAGAACACGTCACATACTGTTGATGTCTCAGTTTGAGCCTGGCGAACAGACCCCGTGCTGCCAACAC
>NC_137690.1:63560555-63565555 GCF_963989245.1 Nansenia antarctica | reverse complement strand
AGCTCAGTGTTCGCTGTACGGCACGGTGCAGCCTGGGTGGATAAGCACACACACGGGAGGGGGGGGGGGAGCTGTCCGGTGCCCCTGGTGCTGAAAGCCTGATGACTGCAGTAGTGCTATAGGGGAGCTGTCCACTCCCCTGGTGCTGAAACCAACCCCCTCAGCTTCTGAACGAGGCAGAAGCCTAACCCGCCGGAGCCTACAAGAGCCCAGCGCCACTGGGGGAACGCTAACCGCATTAGTGCTGCTCCGTCAGAGACAGACACACCGGGGTCAAAGGTCGAGGCCAGGGGATCAGGCTGCCCCACTGCGTGAGAGAGAGAGGCTTCGGTCACGACACACTGTGTCTGAGACTTTTTGGTTTTGGTTTTTTCTATTTTCCGAGCTTCTCGCGAAAGCGTCTGTAACTCAGGCAAGACAGGGGTACTGTCTTGAGGAATATGAGAGTTTGATAGCGAGGCTATAAAACACCACTACAAGCCCCTATGCCGTTACCAAGAGGGTCTATCATCAGTTTTTTTAACAGGGAGTGAAGGCAGGTTTATGTCCATATGAAAGGAGGGGGTTCTCTTTAAAGCAGTTTGCCCCTACAGTGTGTAGTCAGAGAGAGAGAGAGAGAGAGAGAGAGAGAGAGAGAGAGAGAGAGAGAGAGAGAGAGAGAGAGAGAGAGAGAGAGAGAGAGAGAGAGGACGCTGTCAGGTCCTGAGGCCTCAGCTCTCTTAAACACTCCACATGGAGACAGGTATGAACTCCATTCATCCACTCATTCTCATTAAGGTTCTCAACAGTTCAATCACGTGACTCGCTCCTGAAACACCGCGCTGTTTCATCAGTCTGAAGGGCCGCTGGATAGTAACATCAAAACTCTCCGCCTGATTCTTTTTTTTTCTCACGGCATCCATCCTCCACTCTGCTACTGGGTTCTTTAGTATGCCAGAGTCGGAGTAGAGGAATAGACATGCATGCAAATGGGAAGTCTGTGCGTGTGTGTGTGTGCACGCACAGTGTGTGTGTATGTATACGTGTGTGTATGGGCATGTCACCCCTGTCCCTGTCTTTTGTAAAGACACCCCCCCACCCCCTCACCCACCCCCCCACCCCACCACACCCCCCAACCACAACCCCTGTCCCCACTGTAAGGACATTCAGACGTCGTCCAGGACTGTGGCTGTGCATTAGTGCATCCACTCAGACTAAACACTTCCCCTGTCAGGGGAAAGATGGAGCTGATTGAGATGGATGTGTGGATGCTGGGCGTGTCCGACAAACTCTGGCAGCTTTTGGGCAGCTGCGTCTCCAGGCTGACAGCTGTCTATAACACTGCTGTTCCACCTGTGAATTAGCCAAACACACCCTGACAGGCCCTGTTTTTTAATGGGCTGCTGGGTCAACTGCAACTCCCCCTAGATTGTGCGCCTGCACGTACGAACACAGGCAGGCAGGCAGGCAGGCGCACACGCACACGCATGCACACATGCACGCACACGAGCACAAACACACACACACACACACGCGTGTGCACACACGCGCACACACACACACACACACACACACACACACTCACACACTCCCTCCTGCTTCAATGCTTCCCGCATACCAAGTGTATTCTCCAGTCTAATGTGCCTGCCAGAGCTAACTCAAGGCCAGATCAATGGGAGATAGAGCATGCTTAATGTTGCAGTGGTTGTTGTGGTAGGTTCAAGCATTACTTTCATGGGCTGGCAAGGTAAGGAGTGGTTTGGAAGTCAGTCTGGTATTCCGATTTTTTTAGGGAACTATGACACATCATCCTGCATAGTCCCGCAAAGTCCCGACTATTATTTTTTTGGGGTACATGTTTGTCATTTAGCAAACGCCTTTATCCAAAGCGACTTAAAAACGAATACATTTGTCTGAGTGAATCATCTATCCATCAGTCGTCATAAGAAAAAGTTATCTATGCCAAAACCAGGGGCCGTTGGCAGTTATAATGCTAGAATACATTATATGCTATAATGCTATAATGAATAACTTGTTCTACTTCTCAACTTCTTCTTGACTACTTGTAGAACACATGGCAGAGATGTTCCTGTATACACTGTAGCATGCAAGCGCCCAAACCGTCCTCTTGGAGCGCTCCAGTACCACCCTGCAGGTGTTCACTCCGACCCTAACCCCCCTAACACACCTGATTCAGCTCAACAAGGCTCTTAATGAGTCGCTAATGAGTACAATCAGCTGTGTTCCATTAGGGTCAGAGTGAAAAACCTGCAGGACGGTAAAAGTCTCCAGGTGGAAGCTTGGGCACACCTGCCGTCTAGTATGTGTGTGTTCCCACCGCGGCTGTGACATCATACAAGAGACCGACGGATGACACCCCTCCATGACCTCTCTGACCCCCTCTCACCTCCGTCTCCAGGAAGCGACGCAGAGCCCTCTTCTTCTTGATGCTCTTCCGTCGGATATACACCGCCACGCTCAGCGCCACGATGACGATGACGAAGAGACCCCCGATCACTCCGGCCGCGATCAGGGGGGTCCTGCAGGGGGCAGAGGGAGGAGACACTCAATGGAGAGCATGAGAAACAGAGTCTGGATGCTGTTCACCAACGGGGGAAAGGACCGGTTCTCAACAATGGTCTAGGATTCTACAATGTCTGATCCATCTTTTATCTTTTATAGCGTGTGTGTGTGTGTCTGTCTGTCTGTGTATGTCTGTCTGTCTCTCCGTGGACATGTGTCTATGTGTTGTCTGTATGTGTATGTGTGTCTGTCTGTCCATGGACATGTGAGTGTGTGTGCCTGTCTGTGTATGTCTGTCTGTCTCTCCGTGGACATGTGTCTATGTGTTGTCTGTATGTGTATGTGTGTCTGTCTGTCCAAGGACATGTGAGTGTGTGTGTCTGTCTCTCCGTGGACGTGTGTCTATGTGTTGTCTGTGTGTGTATGTGTGTCTGTCTGTCCAAGGACATGTGAGTGTGTGTGTGTCTGTCTGTGTCTGTCTGTCTCTCTGTCTGTGGACGTGTGTCTACGTGTTGTCTGTGTGTGTATGTGTGTCTGTCTGTCCATGTGAGTGGGTGTGTGTGCACATGTGTGCATCAGTGTGTGTGAGGGGAGGGGGGTCAGCCACATCTCCCCCACAGTGTGCGCCAGACCACAAACGAGTCATGCCGAGATATGAAATGTGACTGAAGAGACTGCTGTTCCTATCAACACTGCTCCTATCTGTTCCTCGTGCTGGGTCCATTACTCCACTCAGCATACTCCCTCTTTCTATCTATCTCCTCCCTCCATCTCTCCCCACACCCCCCACATACACCCCCACCTTCTTCTATCACTCCCTCCATCTCTCTCTCTCTCCACATATATTACACCTTATCGTCGACTCTTCATCTAACCACTTCAATTTCAACCAGACAGGCCTGATCAATCTACCCCCCCCCACCGTCCCCCCTCTTGATGCCTCAGGTGCTGTTCCAAAAGGTTCTAAATTGCTATATTTCATCCTTCTGCTCTGTAAGTGGGCCAATCCTGCAGAGATCATAGCCCACATGATTATTACGGGGCTCCTCATTTCCTTTCCTCCTCTGTGTGTCCAGGGAGAGAGCCTGAATCTATTGGCGATCGGGGACGTGCCGCTCGTTAGCTCGGAGACGTGTCGTCTGCATTTAGTTCGTTTGTTTAGTCGCTGACCCGCGCGCGAGCCGGATTCACGTCGATTCCACGCACTGATGTCGAAGAGACGAAAAGCACTATTCATTGAGCCTGCTCTTAAAGGCTCCTGCTTTTAGGGATTTACCCTTTCAAGCACTCGATGAATCTTCTCATTTATGCATTCCGTTTTTTTTTCCCATGCCATCCTCTTTCCCCCCCCTGCACTATGGTCCATGTACAGAGCAGAGACAATAGTCTGCCCTTGAGTCCAGGACTTAAAAAACAGCCCCTATTAGTGAGGGAAGCATTAAGAACAAATTAAACTCTTATGTGCCATGCATCAGTGGTACTGCGGGGCGCTGTGCTGTGAATGAGTGGCGTTCCAACTATTGATTCTACTCTGGCCGAAAAAGAGCTTGAAATTTACAGAGAGGCAAGGTCGGATATAATGAGATATAGGGGCATGGGGAGAATAGAAATGTAAGAGTTTAAACATTTGAGAGCAGAGGGAGCAGAGAGGGAGAGAGAGAGAGAGGGAGAGAGAGAGAGAGGGAGGGTGGAGGGGGGGGGGTGAGAGAACGTTTCACCGGCTTGAGAAACAGAAACTGATGTCATTGCAGTTTAACAAAGAGCGTGGATCATCAAGGCCCAGAAGCTTACCTGTCCATCATCCCCACACAGTCCAGCAGACGGGGCCCAATGCACCTAAGGTGGAACACCAAACAACACAATCACTCTGCAAAAACATCAAAAATGTTCACGCTTTTTTATTTTAACTTTTTTCAATCGATGGTCAAACAAATGGATTTAACAATGTTATTGCCTCGCTGTAAAAAAAAGCCTAAATAATAACAGTGTTTTGTTCAGCCAAACCCCAGATGACCCCCCCCCTTCATTGAAAATAGAGCCATCATGGGAGGAGATCTAAGGAGCGAGCAGGTGAAGTCTGGATCACATGTGGGGAAGCGTGGAACGGATTAAAAGCAGGCAGTTTTTTTTTTTTTTTTTTTTGCTCGTTAGTTCCATCCCGCTTCCGGAAGGATTGTGATCAGCGCAGCGCCGAGGACAGGCAGAGAGTTTCATGCGGAGCAAATTACACGCCGCGTGAACAGAGCGCCTTGCAAACTCAATCCGAGCTTGCCAAGCTCCCTCCCAAAAAAATAAAGAAATAAACACTGTGTAGCTTTTAAATGGGCACCAAATCGCTCATTAGCAAGCAATTACTGTCTCTATCCATGGCATGTGTTCCCCGGCGCTGTATTTTCAACTGGAGTTGTTGCGCGCCGTTCCGAACGCACTCCAAGGACAGACGCGTCTCTGACCGTCCGTACTCTGAGTGGATCAGAGAGGGGTTCTGATCTACACAG
>NC_137690.1:63550555-63555555 GCF_963989245.1 Nansenia antarctica | reverse complement strand
GATGTCGACCTGGTGAAAGAGCTAGCCTCTCCTCCTGCCCCATCCAACTAGATCAAGGCTGTGTGGATGGAGCTCTCCAGCTGCTCACAGCAGCACCCCTTTTCCCTCTATTCTTCAAAGCCTCAGCTGTGAGCTGTTTTCCCTTCCACTTCAAAGCCACCCTCCCATAAAACACACTGGAGAAGACGAGGCAACAAGTAGGCATGATCGGAAAAAAACACACATACACTCACCCCTCCCAACCCCCCCCGCCCCCCCCCCCCCCCCCGATGGGAACAATCTAACCTGACAGGGAGAAGTCATGTTTGTTTTTCAGTAGACTAGCTATTTGTAAGTTTCTTATTTTAGCTCGTGTTTTGACAGGGATATTATTATTCACAGCGTCTCCTCGTTCACTGAAGAGTCACGAGTGGCCAGGGCGACCGGGATGACGGAGGAGTTTTCCCTGTTGGGTTCTCTTCTCTGGGTCTTTTGATGTGCTCTTCTAGCGAGGAGAGTCCAGAATGCAAATATCGACTCACGAAAAAACACATAAATATATTAAATGAAATAAATGAAGACATTCAAGGACTGATATTGAGGGGGGGGGGGGGGGGGGGGGGTCGGTGTCGGGGGGGTTCCTTGTACAGTAATGCATGCTAGCATTACGGGTGATTGGTTGACTCACCCTTCGTAGAGGTTGCATGACTCCACACAGGTGCGGCCCCTGCTGAAGTATCTGCAGGACAGGCACTGGTCAGGCCCCGGGCCCCAACAGCCACCATCAGAGCACAGACGGTCACACACCATCTGCTGTTGGGCTGCAGAGTACACACGCGCACACGCGCACACACACAAACACACACACACACACACACACACACACACACACACACACACACACACACACACAAAAAAGTGTCAAAGATGTTCAAGATAATAAGGTGAGAAAATGGTTATTATAATGCGTAGCCTACATGTGCAAATTCAGGCAGGGTGTACAGCTTGGAACTGTGGTGATTTTGTTCCATAGAGAATGTTCACTGAGATAAGGGGGCAGCAAAGGTGGCAAACCAAATAATCAGTATTCTCCATACCTCCAGTGCTGCTGAAGGCCATGTCTGCTAAAGCACTGCTTTAAAGTGTAAGCATAACAATCAATGCTGCTGATGTTCATCCAACTTCATCTCGCTGCCCTTCCTCTACCCTCTTGCTTTCCTCATTGACGATCCCCGGTTGACTGACACCTCTGTCCCCAGACAGGCTAGTCTGCCCTGCTGCCTCCCCCCTGGTCGATTCCAGGAGAACAGACTAATGGAGAGGCCTCTTTGACGGAGCTATTGATCGCTGCACACCACACACTCATTAACACGCTAATGACATCAACCACAGCTTGGCAGGACCAACACCAGAGAAACTAGTATGTCCATGTCTTTCTGTCTCTGTATCTCTCACTCTCTCTCTCTCTCTCTCTCTCTCTCTCTCTCTCTCTCTCTCTGGTCTTTTATCCACGTGACAGGCGTGTCTCTCTCAACCACACACACCCACTGACAGAATAAACGTGTTTATCTGTAGATGCTATTGCTCTCTTTAGACCCCAGCGAACAAACAGCTGGATTGGAAGTTTGAATGGTGCTGGAGCTATAATGGAGTCAAGACGGATCAGGTTTCTTGTGATTGATGATCTTAGGGATGCCTGGATAAGCCAAACACATTCAATAACTCATGAGGAAAATGCTTTCCTTACTAGTTGTCACAAAAGCAAAATCCTTATATCCACAGTACAGTTAAAGTGGGGGGGAAATACTCCAGTGGATTGAATGGAGTCACTCTCCCGAAAATCACAGAAATAGAGGTTAGGAATGTATCCTAGGTTCTCAGAAGGAGATGAGAGAGAGCCCTCACTATTCGGTTGTTAAGTCGTGACGTGTTTCCGGGTCCAAAGTTGGCTGAGGCGCTCTCTTCGAAATGCCTCAGTAATAATAATAATAAATTATATTTATATAGCGCTTTTCCGAGGCTCAAAGACGCTGACAAATATGGGAAAAATGGGAAAGTGCTGTGTCCCTTGTTGTATGAATAGATCCGAGTCTAAACAACGATTGAACTGTCATTCTACCGCTGTAGTACACTGGTACTCTGGTGGAGGGAATTTCTGGTTTGGACCCGGAAGTTGCTAAACGTCACGTTTGACGTCAGGAGATGCACTCTGTGGAGCTACAGTTGAAGTCAGAAGTTTACATCCACCTTAGCCAAAAACATTTCAACTCAGTTTTTCACAATTCCTGACATTTAATCCTAATAAACATTCCCTGTCTTAGGATCACTACTTTAAAAAATTTTTTTTTTCAAATGTCTGGATAATAGTAAACAGAATGATTTATTTCAGCTTTTATTTCTTTCATAACATTCCCAGTGGGTCAGATGTTTACATACACTTAGTTAGTATTTTGGTAGCATTGCCATTACATTGTTTAACTTGGGTCAAACTTTTGGGTAGCCTTCCACCAGCTTCCCACAATAAGTTGGTGGAATTTTGGCCCATTCCTCCTGTCATAACTGATGTAACTGAATCAGGTTTCTAGGTCGGTTCTGGCTAATGTCTTGAGATGTTGCTTTAATATATCCACATAATTTTCCTTCCTTATGATTCCATCTATTTTATGAAGTGCACCAGTCCCTCCTGCAGCTAAGCGCCCCCACAACATGATGCTGCCACTCCTGTGCTTTACGTTTGGGATGGTGTTCTTCGGCTTGCAAGTCTGCCCCTTTTTCGTCCAAACGTAACAACGGTCATTATGGCCAAATAGTTACATTTTTGTTTGATCAGACCAGAGGACATTTCTCCAAAAAGTAAGATATTTTAGCTGCAAACCATAGTCTGGCTTTTTTATGGCATTTTTGGAGCAGTGGCTTCTTAATAATTAATTATAATTTAATAATTTTAATTTTCTTCTTCTGCTTCTTCTTTGCTGAGTGGCCTTTCAGGTTATGTTATATTATATATCAGGTTATTTTACTGTAGATGTACACTCAATGAACACTTTATTAGTAACACTATACTAATACTGGGAGGGGCCTACCTTTGCTCTGAAAACAGCCTCAAATCTTCGTGGTATTGATTCCATAAGATGTTGGAAACATTTCTTTGAGATTCTGCACTTTCAAGTTGTGAATCTCCCCTTCTACCACATCCCAAAGGTGTTCTATTAGATTCAGATCCGGTGACTGGGAAGGCCACTGAAGAACACTGAACTCATTGTTATGTTCATGAAACCAGTTTGAGATGACTTTCTTTGTGACATGGTGTATTATCATGATGGAAATAGCCATGGGTTTGGTTCGGTACATTGTGGGCATGAACGGATGAACATGATAAGCAACAATACTGAAGTAGGTTGTGGCATTCAAGCAATGATTGATTGGTATTTACGGGCACAAAGTGAAGAAAAGATTCCACACACCATTATACCACCTGAATGAATGATCATCTGTAGGTTTTCAAGTGTTCGGTGAGTGTAGATATTTGTACCTGTTTCCTTCAGCATCTTCACAAGGTCATTTGCTGATGTTCAGGGATTGATTTTCATTTTTCACGCCTAAGTTCATCTCTAGGAGACAGAAAACGTCTCCTTCCCGAGCGTTATGATGTCTGCGTGGTTCTATGGTGTTTATACTTGTGTACTATTGTTTGTACAGATGAATGTGGTACTTCAGACGTTTGGAAATTGCTTCCAAGGATGAACCAGGCTTATGGAGGTCCACAATTTCTTTTCTGAGGTCTTCGCTGATCTATTTAGATTTTCCCATGATGTCAAGCAAAGACGCTCTGGGCCGGTTTCAGAGACAAGGCTTAAGCCTAGTCCTGGACTAAATCACACTTTCAATGTAAAATCTCCATTGAAGATGTTTTTTAGTCTAGGATTAGGCGTAAGCCTTGTCTGTGAAACCGGCCCTCTGAGTATGAAGGTATGGCTTAAAATACATCCACAGGTACACCTCCAATTGAGCAGAAGCTTCTAAAGCCATGACATCATTTTCTGGAATTTTTCAAGCTGTTTAAAGGCAAAGTCAGCTTATGTGAACTATGTAAACTTCTGACCCACTGGAATTGTGATATAGTGAGTTGTGATAAAGTGAATTGTGATATAGTGAATTGTGATATAGTGAATTATAAATGAAATAATCTGCCTGTAAACAATTGTTGTCATGCACAAAGTAGATGTCCTAACCATCCTAACCAAAACTATAGTTTGTTAACGTGAAATCCGTGGAGTGGAGAGCTTGCAGGCAGGTAACCCTGACTACCGCCTGACCTTTATCTAGCGACCACGCTTCACAAGCTCCGAGCGAGAGGGGCAACAAGGTGAGGGGTCTCCCTCATCTCCTTCATTCATAACCTCTAGTTCTCTTCCAGTCAACATGGTTTGACCTATGGGACCCTGCAAAATGGCCTGATTGCCTGACCCAAATTGAAAACCTGTATGGATACAAGTACAATGACTCAAGAACATCAGTCCCCTTCACTTTTTCCACATTTCCTTGGGTTATAGACTGAATTTAAAATGGATTAAATATTTTTTAAATTGCCATCAATCCACACATAATGACAAAGCGAAAACATGTTTTTTGGTAATGTTTGCAACTGTATTCAAATTTAAATACAGACATACCTCATTTAATGTATTCAGACCCTTTGCTATGATACTCTACTCAAATAGAAACATGTCTTCAACAAGTCACTCAATAAATTGAATTGAGTCCAACTGAGTGCAAGGATAATAGTTCATGTGATTTCGGAATGAATATTTGCATAGGAATCAATTACACACTACAATCCCAGACAATTGTAAGCCTCAACAATGGCCCCCACAATTCAATGGGAGAGGCGCTGTGCGGAACACAGCACTACCCTTGCAAGGTTCGCAAAGTAGATGAACAACCGTTCACAAACTCTGATCACAAACAACGCTGTTGTGGCCATGTGAATGTGCAGCACGTGTACAGGACAGTGGGTGTTC
>NC_137690.1:63523055-63545555 GCF_963989245.1 Nansenia antarctica | reverse complement strand
ACACACACTACAATAGAGTGAGTCTTCTGTCCTACTAGTGACCTTGACATGCTTCTGGCCAGAGACCTGCTCTAGATGAAATGCTTTGTGAAGGTTTTAGAAACTGGTTATTTGGTGCCTGGGCTTTTTCACCCTCTCCATGCATTCATATTCATTTGATGACTTGCAACAGGCCTGAGCCAATCTCAGCCAATTCCACCATATAATGAATTCATTACATCTGCATTAATTACACTTACAGGGCACAGTGAGCCAAGTGCTTCTGACACGGAGAAGGAATGATGAATAAGTCTGGCATTAACTGGTGTAACCAATTGTTGATAGTGATTTATATGAGCCAATTCAATATCTGAAATGTTAATTTGTTATCATTTCCCACCGTTCCTTTCGGCTATCCCTCGTTGCGTATCCCCCTCCCTCTCCCCCCTCCCCCACTCCCCTGGTTGCAACCCCCCCCCCCCCCCCCCCCCCACACTATATGATGGATGCGTAATCGATCATCCCCATATCTCAGGCACTGACCCAGAGGAACACACTCATCAGCACTGTGCTGGGGGCCATGTAAACCATGGTGTAAACATCATCTCGTTGAATGATGAGATTTCAAAAGGGGTTGGGGGGGGGGTGGGTGGGGTAGGTTTGGGGAAGACGCCAACGTTAAAGAGTACATGTGGACACAGGTGGCCAATGTTGTGGGGTATCTTTCAGGGAGGTGACAGGGGGGTGACAGGGGGTAGTACTGTACCTTTGGGGCAGATGTCGGTACAGGGGATACACATCTTTATACGGTTCTCCTCCACCTCCATCTTGTTGCTGGGGCAGGCTCTGACGCACGAGCTATGGTCCACCACAAAGTTATCTAGGGCACAGGAGACAGTGATGAGGATTTTGAGTGCAAGTGTGTGTCATATCTGTGCGGGGGGTGGACATATGGTTTTGAGAGCCTGTCTTACGGGGACATTTCTTGACACAGAAGGCACCGTAGGTGTACTTGGCCCTGGGGTTGTGTTCCAGCTGGAAGGTGGTGGGGTTGTAGACGAAGGGCTGGGGGCACTGGGTCACACACGCCCCGCTGTCGTTGAAGTTGGTACAGGCCTGTAGGCAAAACAAAAAGAGCCAACCACCATGGTTATTCAATAACCACCCTAGGACTCAACTAAAAACAAGAGAGGATAGAGCCTTTTCCAAAGCGGCCCCTAGGCTCTGGAATAGTCTCCCCCCTCCACATCAGATCCGCCCAGAGCATTGAGGCTTTTAAAAAACTAGCTAAAACACATCTCTTCTCCCTGGCCTTTGACCTGAGGTGAGCCTGCCTCCCGACACTGCACTTTTTGCACTTTTATTTGGATAGCACCTTGTTTTTAGTGTATTTTATCTATTTTTATCTGTTTTTATCTGTATCGTATCTCTTTTATCTTCTTTTTCTCTTGTACCAGTGTTTTATCTTTTTATCTGTTAAGCACTTTGGGCGGCTGTTTTGTCGTTGTCAATTTGTGCTCTATAAATACACTTTACTTAATGACTTACTTACACATGAGTACATACAAGAGGTAGTGGTGGACGAGTGGATAGTGAGTTGGGCTGGTGATCAGAAGGTCCTGAGTTCAAAATGTCTCAATAATCTCATCTGAGAACACCACTAGGCATTTACCGTAGTTATTCCAGGGAGACCCTGTAATCTCTAATTGTAAGTCGCTTTGGATAAAAAAAGTGTCTGCTACATGGTTAAAATGTAAAACAATGACAATGGAGGTGTACTAGATAATCATTCAGTTGTGTGTGTGTATATACATATGTGTGTATTACAGTAACAGTTCATCTCTTGATTTTAACTGTATCACAAAACACTCCAACCGTCCCATTTTTTCTGGCACCGTTAATGAAAGCAAAATTGGAACCATTGATCCACAGCCTGATCTAAATGGTGAAATGTTTTCCTCATAAAGCTCTTGAGTGGCCTGTAGTCAGTGGCTGCAAACTGTAATGGCCGTCAGTAATTGGATCGGATGAAGCTGTGTGAATTACAACCTCGATATTGGTTTCTGTTGAGAAAAAACATACATTTGTGAAATGAATGAACTGGAGGTGGCTGAAAAGAGTCATAATTACAAGAATAAATTACCTCTTAATCAAACAGTGAACTTTTTATAGTCCATTAAACCTTCCGATACCATATGTCAAAAGAGTTAATTTAGTGGATGCTTTTTTAATTTAGTTATTTAGTTTAGTCGATGTCGGATGACAAAAAGGGCGGGGGAAGGCGTGAACATGGTGGGACGGGGAGGTGAGGTGACAGACAGGGGGACTTCAGGTGGTCCACGTACGAAGCAGTCGGTGTCCTTGGGGCCGGAGCAGCCTCCCGCACATTCGCGGTGGCAGCAGTCGCTGACGTACGGGCCGAAGCAGCGGCCGTCACACTGCTCCGCACACACCGTCTTTGTCACTGTGGGAAATGAAGAACAGGGAGTTTTACAGGCCTGACCAATGCACATACTGTATACACACCAACGCACACACACACTCACACGCAAACACACGCACATGCACACACACACATACGCACACACACGCGCACGCACACCCACCCACACGCACGCAAACACACACACACACACAGACACACACCCACCCACCCACACACACTCCAACTTATGGGTCTCTCCTCGATATATGGAATCTGGTGGAGGCTAAATCAGTTCTACCTCATGGTTTTATGACTCCTCTGGAAGAAGAACAAAAAAAAAGGAAAAGGAGTAGTACAAAACCACACAACAAGCCACACGAGCTGCATCTCGAGGCACAATAATTTGGGGTTGACAAAGCCTTGTGTTTAACTGCTCACTATCTCTTCAGTGTGGGAACATAATGAAGTAGCTGAGACAAAGCCTGGCTCTCCAGTCTATTATTCTTTGTGTGGAACGGCACAAAAAACGAGTAATCCCTCTCTGTAGTTGTCTATGACACATCGCAGCACACTGTAATTACACACAGAGTATTAGAGTCAACTCCTCAGCTGCCTGCCTTCTCCCTCTTTGTATCCCTCCTCTGATCTCACACTGTCTATTTAGCGGGAGTGTGTGTGAATATACATGCCACACTGTGTGTGTGTGTGTGTGTGTGTGTGTGTGTGTGTGTGTGTGTGTGTGTGTGTGCGTGTGTCTGACTGAATATACTCACAGCTTTGGCACTGGTCCTCCTGATGACCCCAGCACCGGCCATTGCAAGAGCGATGACATCGTTTGCCTGTGGACCACACACACACACACGCATGCACGCACGCACGCACACACGCACACACACACACACACACACACACACACACACACACACACACACACACACAATGTCAGAAAACTATTCACAACCAAACCACAGACCAATCCCCCCCTTACCAACATACACACACGCACGCACACACACACACACATCCACCCACACATCCACCCACATGTTTCATAACTGCATTGTGAACGAAGTGACGGTGAGCCCATCCTGTTTTCTCCAGAGAGGGGGAGCGTGCCGCATTGTTCTGTGTTGTCAGGAGTCTAAGTATGAGGGACAGGTTCCTCTCCCAGTGAACCACTCTCCAGCATTAAGTGGGACCTGACACAGTTATCATAGCCCGTCTGTGACTGAGGCTGTCATCAGGCTTTAATTGACTGTGTGGTAATTACACACTGAGTGGAACTACGTGGCTGAGTGTCACCCTCAGCCCCCCTCCGCTGCTCATCGCCGACAAGCTATTATGTTAATACTGACTCCACCTTGGCAAGGGCCTCAATCTGGCAACCTAGACTCCCACACACTCGCCTCGTTTTTTCCAGCCACTTCTCCTCTGCATCTATTCTTCTTCTCCTCCTCCTCCTCCTCCTCCTCCTTTCCCTCCCTCTTAATTTCAAAGCACATACGAAGGACAAGTATGTGTGTAGTAGTGTTATTGTGTGATCATACATCGTGTGACATTGTCGTGAAGTGATTTTTTTTCTCGTGTGCTTTTCCACTGTGACAATCTGGATGTCAGCGGAGCGTACACAATGCTCATCCCTCCCTTGGAACACAAACAAGAAGATTAAATAGTAATTGACGTCGAAAGAAAAGTTTGAGTTAGGTCAACTTGGACTGGAACGGCCGTGTGTTTGGAATTTTGCCGGTAGCTATCAGTTTCAACCACAACTACTTCTGGATTCAGTGGGATATGAGCCGAGGGAGTGGGCAGAGGGGCGGGGCGGGGCGGGGGGGGGGGGGGGGGGGGGGTTGGGGCAGGGCGGCTTGGGGGCATGGTGGCTGTCAGTTTTAGTGAGCTTTAACTATGGCTCAGAGAGCACCACCATGGGCCTTCGCTGCTCAGCCACCACCCAGCCATTAAAATAAAGAAGTTTAAGCGTACACATTGATGTAACACAATGTGATACTGCCTCCAATTGACCTCCAGCAAAGCGGAAGAAGAAAAAAACCCACTAAAAACATATTGAATTCACAGTATAAATTGAATACAAACCGAGGAGGGGTGTATGTGGGTGTGCGAGTGTGTGTGTGTGTGTGTGTGTGTGTGTGTGTTCCATAACAATTGATGTCTTAATAATAATCACAAATCTCCCCCTCCCTCTCCCCCTCGGAAGATTTGTATCTGCAATAAGAGCCTCTCTGTTCCCCACACTTACATCCGAGTCCACTGTTGTTGGATGGTACCACCAGAAGCTCAGCCTGGGGGTTCTTTATGATGTCACGCCAGTGGATGGTGTCAGCATGGCACAGGAACTTGTTCTGGTCTACATAAACACCCCCATTCAGGATTTCTGTAGAGAAATGAAGGACACAGGCACAGTTAATAACCATATGGCCATGAACACGTATGAACTGTATAGGTGTGGGCAGCACAATACAAGACATCGAAGGTTATCCGTAACCCTTTCTACTTTCTACATTGCCCTATCTCTAGCAAAAATGGTAACCAAAATGGAAATGGTACTGAAGGAAGGAAGGAAAGGGTAATGTGTGTTCAGTGAATTGCTTCCACCTGACATCCAGGACCATTATTACTCTCATATTGAATTCCATTGTTGCTCTCCTGCTAGCGTACGTCAAAGTGCTGTCCAAAGTGAGACCTTGTCACCAAATAAATTGATAGAAATGAACTGCTTGTGACCCTCTTCAGCTGAGCTGACAGACAGCGGATTTAGAGGCCACGTCATATGGAATTTCACTAATAACCAAATATGTTTTTCTTTTCAAGGACCAGTATCCTCAAAAGATGTCTGCGTAGAGAATGATAACGTTCTAATCCTTCCGGCCTTTCACAGACAGGAAACAATATATCACAGTCTTTATACGACACCAGTCCACTACCAAATGACAAGATTTAGATGAAATCAATTGCCCCGTTTTGCCCTGAATGAGGCTCAAGTTACAGCGCAGGCCGGTGCGCCAACAACCATGACCTCCAGTTCTAAGAAAGTCTTGTCAGAGTTAATGAAAAAAAAAAAAAAAGAGATTGGGAGATTGGCAGATTAGGGTGGATTATGTGCCTGCTCAGAATGGTATTATACACAGTCCGCCTAGCAGATTAACACCATACTGTATGAGCTCTACTGATAAGGCGTATTCAGAGGAGGAAGATAATCATTATAAGCAAATAGTCCGATTAAAAACCTCTACCATGTGAGAGATTAGCACGTATTCAAAACTGTATCATGATGCCACTGCCTTGTCCAGTAGTAGTATTTGAACTAAAGGAACAGACTATCAGAGCAGGTTTTGTTTCCGAATACCATAATGTCACCGAATACCATAATGTTATAAAAGGCTTATCAAACAATGTGAACATTTATGACTGAAAGGTAGTGGGGGACACTGAAGCGCTCCTATTAAAACCACACAGACCTAAACGCTCAGGGTGCATTTCAGTCATTAGAGGCTTTAATGGACAATGGTCAGACACTACAGACAGACATTAACCATTAGGACCAAAGTGAATCTTCTTGCTTTCTGATGTATGTGGCCATCACAATCCCGGGGACAGCCTGGGGGGGAGGGGGATTTGAGTCTTGTTTTTCTTCCAGAGTGTTCTTTCCAGCACTGACTGTGCTGCAGCCCAGACACCAGAAGGGTAAAGAACCCTTTCACTGGATGGCCACAGCGACAGGGTCCTCCCGGGCCTGAGAGGGAGAGTGATGTCCGTCTGGTGGCGGGCGGTAACTCCTGCTGAGTTTGGCGGGGCACTGTATCGGAGAGGGGAGTGCATTAAAACAGACAGCCTTCGCTGTACGGCCTCCTGTTTCGATCTTTCAGGGAGGGGTGGTGGCAGGAGGAGGGGGGGGTTGGTAGAGATCTACTGCGGGCTGTCTTTGAGGTGATTCACAGGGTAGTCATAAAAACCCATCGCCTTTGAGAGAATGGGAGAGACGGAGGGAGGGAGGGTAGATGATGGAGAGGGAGAGGGCGAGAGAGAGAGAGAGAGCGAGGGAGAGGGCAAGAGAGAGAGAGAGGGAGAGGGCAAGAGAGAGAGAGAGAGAGAGAGAGAGAGGGAGGGAGAGGGCAAGAGAGAGAGATAGAGAGAGAGAGTTAGTGAGAGAGAGAGAGAGAGAGAGGGCAAGAGAGAGAGAGAGAGAGAGAGAGAGAGAGAGAGAGAGAGAGAGACTATAAGACAGCAGGTTGTATGTGTCAGTATGGTGTACTTCAGCTACACATACGTCATCACTGGTGACATGGGGGTGTTGATTGACAAGACCATTGAACTAGTCTCTTTCAGGGTCTGTGACCTACTCTAAAAAGACCAGTGTGAGTACATTTAAGGATGGGCGATTAAAAGGCAGACAATAGGATCGTGCCATGGGCAATCAGTTCCTTTCAGATCACGCCCGCCCAATAGGTGGACGGAAGCTCGTATCAATCACAGCACTTTAAAGGCCATGCTCTCATCGGTTTCGATGACTCACCCTATCAGCTCCATCCATTTGTTATCCCTCGGTCTGTGGCGTAGGACATACGTACGTTTTTTGTTCCCGCCACGCCTGGTGCAGCGGCTAGCCTCCCCGGCCAGGAATCAAAGCCGCCAGCTTGCTACGAAAAACAACGACAACTAAACGGCGCGCCTTTCAAAAGACCTCCCCCTTTCGTACCACCGACGGAGCGGCTGTGCTGTGAGATCTCTAATGCTGCTACTGGGCGAACAGCAGTACAGAAGCCCGCCCCCCCCCCCCCCGGTCCCGCTCTTTTATTCTCTCTCCTCCATTTTGTTTATAGCGCAAAAAAGGCCCAGGCCATGGTGATGATGCCTGCCCCCGCTTTAATAGCCCAGCTAATATCCTCTGCGGGTGTCTCGGTCTCTTGATGAGCTATCATCAGTGGGCTGGCCACTTGTCCCAGAGTGCTTGCTGCTTCTCTCTGGTTTAATTATGGTGATGAATAAAGCTTTAACAGTGATACATGGGCGAGTGATTAGGGCTATGTGCTAGCTCGCATTGTTCCTGGTCTCAAAGGGTGTATCATGCTGTACTATAGATCACTGTATAAAAGCCCATCAGCGTTTTTATCAGGACCGTCCCTCTTCCTCTCTCTTTCTTTCTCTTTTTCTCTCTCTCTCCTAGCTTGATTTTTCACATGGATAGCAGTTTCTCACCCCAGTGACGAGGTGACTTGCTGAGCACAGAGAACAGGGAGAGGAAAAGATCACTCTCTTTCATGGTTGGGAGGACTCCTTTTCTAGGATTTCATAAACACAACACACACTCACACACACACACACACACACACACACACACGCGCGCAAGACATGTACAATGCAACACTAGCACTATCAAGAATGTATAGCCAGCCACACACCACAAATACTTGGTTCAGCTCAGTTTCATCAACGTGACAAAGCCTAGCATTGGTAGGCATAGCTCGAAACTTAAGCCATAGCTTTACTTTTTAAAGCCACCCTCTTAAGTGCCAATTAATCATCCTGTACTTTGGAGAGAATGTTCAATGCCCCAAGGAACTACCTTGCACTTTCACCAAATATAAATGAGTTACTGGAGCGCTTCTTAAAAGAAATACAGACAGGCCGTAATACACTTGGATAAATGAAGAGAAAGTGTGTGTACAGAATGTGTGTGCGCGCGTGTGCGTGTGTGTGTGTGTGTGTGCATGGCCCTGAAACATGCATGTTCTCAGGTGTATTCTCAATGCATCAGTGACCCGGCCTCTGTGTGGGCTGAGACACACTTCAGACTGCTGGCATTACAGGAGGCGTGGAGCGGTCGCGGAAAACAAATTGCCTTCATTTTTTAGAGCGCAACCTCTTTAGGAGAGTCCAATGGGCTTTATGCAACTGAAGTGCTAACAAATCTGTGGCTCAGAGAGAAAATGATTGTCCTGTACTCTAGCTCCAGGGAAAAAGCTCCTTCTTCTAGCGTTGGCAGATTTTGTTTGCAGTATACTGTGCTCAAGATAACCTACCCGGAGAAGAGGTCAACCTCTGAAATATAACACCATAAAGTGTTCTGACTGGTACTGTATGTCCCATACCACCCTCCCACCCCCCCCGCAACCCCCTTCTCCTCAACAACCCAAAAAAAGGTTTGATAAAACTAAATTTAGAGATGAAGTGTCGGCAGTCCAACTGCGAAATCGACCTTGCCTTCACCCATCACGATCCTGCTCAGGGTTTGGAGGGAAGAGGCACTGTAAGATACACGCTTCCATGACAACAAGGTGTCAGTGTGTGTCGCAAAAAAGGAATAAGCTAGCTACACACACAGACACACTTTCCCGTGACCTGAATAGCGGTTGCATGAATTGAATTCAAAATATTCCCCCAAAGCCTCTGTCAGGGGAGAAAGACAAAAGTGGGAGACAAAAGGGAGTGAGTCCTCGATAGACACGTGCGCCTGGTGTGTTCAGTAGGAGTGTAAAGTGGAATCTGAGGACAGTATTCGTGTCTGACTGTGAAGAAGTTAAAAAGGCAGGAGTGGGGAGCCACATTAGATCTAGTATGACACCTTTTTCTCCCTGAGCAGACTGAAGTTGAGCAGCTGTATCCAGTTAACACTGGGCCAAGCTGGGTAAAGAGCACCTGAGACCCACCCTGGAGGATTAACTGGGAAGACAGTCCACCGTACAGTACGCGCCTCCATGCACGTTTATTCTGAAGAGAATACTGTAGAGGAATGGAGGAAGCAACAGCTTAAAGCCGAGGTTGAACCCGAAATCTATTTTCATGTGTATTTTTGTTCAGTTCATGATGTATACCATCCGGAACTATCATCATTTCAGGTGCAGCTGCATCATAACTATCGAAACGCAAGGTCTGTGTCTTCCAAAAAAACCTGAGGGGACTGAAACACCATCTCCCATAGGCTTGCATTGAAACTACCCTGGTTTTCAATACATGATTCCTAACCAATTTTATATTGAAACGCCCAAAGGTTGCTGGGTTGAACTTTGTACTGCCAGCAAATTAAAATACCCAGACTTTTCTATTACTGTTTTTGTTTGTTTCTATTATTGCTAATTGACACAAGGAGGCAGAGAGATGAGTCTGGGGGCTACAGGCAGTTAGGAGAAGGTTAGATGTAAACATACAATCGTAAATTATGCAAAGTAAACAACATATGAGGCTTGGGGCCAAACACTTTGTTAAACTCTGATATATCCTCTGGCATTCATCAGAGGACTGCATTGAAAAAGAAATGGAGATGAATAGGGTTTAGCTCCTAGCTCCTCCTTTCATGGGCTCATAGATATGTGTATACAGTCGTGGCTTCTTTGGAGTGATGCTGTACTGACTGTATGCGTGCCAGTGTCTATTCCCAGAGAGCAGCACGCGCTACCTCTTGCACTGTTCAACAGAAATACCACGCGTGGGAAGGAGAGGGGAATCTTGGGAGCAAGAATTGAGTCAAAGCAAATTAGAACATCAGGACTGATCAGAGCATTCAAAGTGAGATATATTGACTCAGAGATGGTTTTAAAATGCAATTGTTTTGTGAATATGTCTACTATGTCTAGTAATATGACTACATGGATGTAGTGTGTCTTTGAGTAAGGAGAAAAGCACTATACACAATAAATTGAATATTATTACTGAGTAATGAGAACAACATACTGTATGGATTACGGGGTAAGATTCTGCTTTAGGTGAAAATAATGCAATGAATAAACAATGAACATTATATAACTACAAAAGAGCTTATATAGATCCAGTGAGATTCCTCTGATTCCAACTAAGAAGGAGATATTGTTTTTATTCACACAGAGAGATCAGAGAAAAAGATGCAAAAAGTTGGGTTATACAAGTGACGGGAATAAAATGACAGACAGCAAAGCCACATGAGGTGGAACGCCTATGTGAGGAAATCAACAAGTCACTCATCATTATGCAGATACCAACACTCTAGCGTAATGGAATATGGCAGAGGAATGACACGTCATTATAATAAAAACAAATTCAAATAGCAGTAAAAGTTCAAGTCTAAGACTTAGAGGGAGGGCATTTTGTCTCTAAACAGAAGTCTCCGGAGTCCCCTTCCTTTCCTCCATTATTGCTGGTGCCAGCAGAAGAGATATTGCTCCATATGACAAATGTGAGAGGAGTTAGAGGCAGAGAAGACAGCACGGGGGAGCTCCCCCCCCCCCACCGTGCCCGTCTCTCCCCCCCCCCCGGCCCGTCCTCCCCCCTGCTCTTCCACTCACGCACTGTCCGCCCTGATAACCATAATTGTGTTTTAAAGCCCTTGATTAAATTTCACCGTCTCAAATGATATTGTTTCTCAATGAATCCGTATGAAAAATGCCTCACATTAAATGATTATAGAATCTGTGAAAAGGAAAGGAGCTAAAAGGTGGGGGTAGGGATAACATGGTTTTATTTCCTGCGTTTTCAATAGAGGCTAAATGAATCTCTGTCATATTTCTCTCTTTCTCTCTCTGTATGAATCGAGAGAGAGAGAGAGAGAGAGAGAGAGAGAGAGAGAGAGAGAGAGAGAGAGAGAGAGAGAGAACGAGAGAGCGAGAGAGAGAGAGAGAGAGAGAGAGAGAGAGAGAGAGAGAGAGAGAGAGAAAGAGAGAGAGAGAGAGACAGAGTGATACATATACAGTATATCAATCAGCTTAATTAATGTTTTAGTTAACTTTTTCTTTTTTTATTCATTGGATTTCTATATATCAGACCATGGGCAATAAGTTATAGCTATCATGGGCATGAATGGGAATTCATATCTTTGATTTAGAGGCCATCATTTCATTGTTAACACTTACTGTGTCCTACTGTGACCTACTGTATAGCTCCTCCACTTATTGTTTTGGGGGTCTTGTCAATAAATGTTTAGAAAACCTCTAACCACCTAAATTGTGAGGTGGAAAATAAGTAAATCACATTTCACAAACCAAGTGAATGTATTGCGTTTCTGCTATTGTTATGTATTGTGTATCAATGTGTTTTAATGCCATGTTTCAGAAGGTTTATTGACATGTACTGAAAGTGTATGAAGTAATGAAATACTGATTTTTGTAATGTTTTAATGTAAGGACTCTTGGAAGATTAGCCATTGGCTAAAAGAGGTCCTAATAAAAACTCAAACTCAAAACTCCACATTAGATTACTCAGTTGATTATATACAGTATACACAACCTAACCTGCCTTAATGACTATCGCCCTGTTGCACTTGCATCACCATGAAGTGCTTTGAGATCTAGTTAAGACCCACATCAACTGTACACTCTACCTGCCACATTGGACCCACTCCATTTGCATTTACCGCCCCCGACAGATCCACTGATGACGCCCATTGCCTTCAACCTGCTCTTTGCCATCTGGACAAGAGAGATACGTACCTATGTGAGAATGCTGTTCATTCACTGAAGTTTCAGCATTCAACACCATAGTCCCCCTCCTAACTCGTCACCAAGCTCAGGGACCGGGGTCTTAACACCTCCCTGTGTAACTGGAAACCTTGGCTTCCTAACGGGCAGACCCCAGGTGGTGAGTGTCAGGCAGTATCACCTCCTCCACTCTGACTGTCAACACGGGAGCCGCCCCCCCCAGGGCTGTGTGCTCAGTCCCCTGCAGTACTCCCTGTTTACCCACCACTGTGTGGCCATGCACCGCTCCAACTCCATCATCAAGTTTGTTGATGACAAAACTGTGAACTGTGGTTGGTCTGATCACTAACGATGATGAGATCAGCCTACAGGGAAGAGATAAAGAGTCCGGCATCGACAACACTAAGGAGCTGATCGCCAGCCCAGCCACTACTCCCTGTTCTCTGGCAAACGGTACCGGAGTATCAGGATCCCGGACCAACGCGTTCCGGGACAGCTTCTACCTGCAGGCCATAACATCGTGAGGTGTTACTAAGCAGTCTTATGGCCTGCGGGTAGAACCTGTTGGTCCAGGTTTTGGACCCTCCAGTACTGTTTGTTTTTACTTTTAGCTTTACAGAGGAGTGACGCTAAGTGCAGCTTAGCTTACACGTACATGCCTCTGTGGCTGGCTGGGAGGTGTGAAGCACTAAGGACATTGGAGAACATTATTACATCCTGGTCTGATAAAAGGGTCTTTTCTCGCTGACCACTAATAACTTTTTAAGCTGCTGGGTCGGGGTGACAATCTGTCATAAATCTGTCCTTTAACTACGGTGACAAAACATCCAATCTAGCTAATGTCAGCCTAAAACAAATTTACCTTACACAATTTGGTACATCTCACACCTGTAAAAACCTGTTTTAAAATCCTGAAGTGTGCTCTCCTGTCAATCTCAACGTTTTACCTGTCTAATTTCTTCCAGTAATAGATGCATGCGTTTGTCACAACTCCTCCTCGGGGGCTTTTCTTAGAGGTGACACAAAATGCAATCAGGTTGAATGAGACGGCTGCAAATTCAATAATGGAGACAAATGAAAATGGAGTCAGAGACACTGCACTTAAGGCTCCGTGGGCCTGCTGCTCTAATAAGCTCCCCTGTGTCACTGCATCCCTGCATTTAAATGAACTAAAGGCCCTCCAATCAGCACAGGCAAACAAAACCCCAGCCAAAGGCAGTGTAGCGCTTCTGAATGCTAATTTGCTGAAACCAACCACAACCTCTAATGCGATACTAAATTACGCCATGACCAATTTCACTGGTACGTTCCCCGTTCTGATTAGCCGGGTCTCATTTGCTTTTGTTTGTTGCGGTTGAGTTCAGAGTCCTTGTCACAGTGTAGTGTTGTCCCTGTGTCCACTGACAGCAGCAGGAGAACATCTTGAAGATAGCCCCCCCCCCCCTCCTAATGAGGCATCTCAACAACACCTAACGTAAACAGAGTCACAACCTGTCCAGTATCGATCGCTTTGTGACTGCAACCGGGCGCACAGTGGCACAGCGGGCAGCCTCAGAGCGCAGGGCTGTCTTACCAATCAATAACCTAGGGCCTGATGTCCACCTGCGGGACACGGTGTCAACGTGTGGGGCCTGATGTCCACCTGTGGGACACAGTGTCAACGTGTGGGGCCTGATGTCCACCTGTGGGACACGGTGTCAACGTGTGGGGCCTGATGTCCACCTGTGGGACACAGTGTCAACGTGTGGGGCCTGATGTCCACCTGTGGGACACGGTGTCAACGTGTGGGGCCTGATGTCCACCTGTGGGACACGGTGTCAACGTGTGGGGCCTGATGTCCACCTGTGGGACACGGTGTCAACGTGTGGGGCCTGATGTCCACCTGTGGGACACGGTGTCAACGTGTGGGGCCTGATGTCCACCTGTGGGACACGGTGTCAACGTGTGGGACCTGATGTCCACGTTCGGGGCCTGAACATGGGGGGCCTCAGCTCAGTCTTACTTCTACTTTTTTAGCCCTTTTTTAGCCCTTTTCAACCTTTTATTTCAAACTTTTATCTTTTATCTTTTAACCGGAGTGCTCAATATGTGCCTGATAAACGGAGGAGTGCGGGTGTATTCCAGAGAGGAGCTCATTGCCTTTAGGAGTCGAGCCGCCGCTCCCCCAACAGGAGTGCCCAGCGAAATAAGGACACGCAGACGAGGAACGAGGGCTGGCGCGTTCGTGAGGGCGAGGAGAGACAGACAAACCAATAGGACCTACCTGCCGTCTGTTCTTATGGGGAACGTCAGGTCGCTGGTCAACAAGGCTGATGAGCTCTCTGCTCTGATGAAGGGACAGGGGGAATATGGGAAATGCAGCCTGCTATTCCTGACTGAATCCTGGCTGAATCCTGGTATCCCAGACGGGGCGGTAGAACAAGATGGTTTCACAATGGTCCGCGCGGACAGAACGAGAAACAGCGGTAAGATAAAAGGAGGCGGGATCGCTGTGTTTGTTAATTCCAAATGGTGCAAGCCAGGTCATATCACTATCAAAGAGCAAGTCTGCACTCCAGACATAGAACTGTTGGCGCTAGGTTTGAGGCCAGATCTCTGTCCGAGAGAGTTTTCACATGTTGTGGCTGTGACTGTTTACATTCCACCAAGCGCGACCCCGGTGCGCGCAAATGACGTCATCCATTCCTGTATCGCGGGGATACAGACCGCTCACCCAAACGCATTTATCATTGTGAATGGGGACTTCAACCATGTAAATATGGAAAAGACATTGACGGATTTTACCCAGTATGTCACATGTAAAACAAGGGAGAACAAAATACTAGACAAACTATATGCCAATGTGAAGGGAGCCTACACATCCACTGCCCTCCCGCCACTAGGGGCATCCGATCACAATATGGTCTGGATGGAACCAACATACACCCCTATCATAAAAAGGCTGCCTATCACCACCAGGACTGTCCAGCAATGGTCAGAAGACGTGGAGGAGGAGCTGAGGGCGTGTTTTGAAACAACCGACTGGGGGATGTTCCAGAGAGTCCACGGGGAGGACATAGATGGTCTGCTAGACTGTGTCACAGACTATATCAAGTTCTGCGAGGAGAGCATCGTCCCCATTAAAAAGGTACGGTGCTTTCCTAACAACAAGCCGTGGATAAATGGGAACATCAAGAACCTTCTGAAAAGGAAGAGGAGGCTGTTTAAGGCAGGGGACACTGAGGGAGCCAGGGCCACTCAGAAGGAGGTGAAGAAGGAGCTGAGAGCAGCCAAAGAGGAATACAGGAGGAAATTGGAGGGCGGGCTAGAGGCCCACAGCTCCAAGGAGGTGTGGAAGGGCTTCAAGAAGATCACGGGCCACAAGCAGCCACATACTGTGGTGGAGGGGACCCGAGAGCAGGCGGATGACCTGAACTGCTTCTTTAACAGGTTTGACCAACCATCCCCCTGTCACCCCCCACAGCCCCCGACCCTGTCACAGCCCCCGACCCTGTCACAGCCCCCGACCCTGTCACCCCCCCCATCCCCCTGTCACCCCCCACAGCCCCCGACCCTCTCCTCCCCTCTCCAATGTACCGCACCCCTGGCAACAGTAGCCCCCACTCCCCCTGACACCCCAGCAGCACCCCAGCAGCAACTGCCTCCCCTTACCAACACCAGGAGCCAGGGAGCATGCTTCACACCTGGAGACACCGGTACTCACAGCTTTATAACATCTGAGCAGGTGAGAAGGCAGCTTTCCAGGGTGAATGTGAACAAGTCCAGAGGTCCAGACAACATCAACCCCAGGGTTCTGAAGGTGTGTGCTGGAGAGCTGGCGGACACATTCCAACATCTCTTCAGTCTATCTCTAAGACTGAGGAGGGTGCCACAGCTCTGGAAGACCTCTTGCATCGTCCCAGTGCCAAAGAAGGGACGGCCCAGCACCCCAAACGACTACAGACCTGTCGCCCTGACACCACAGGTCATGAAGATCCTGGTGAGGCTAGTGCTGCAACACCTTAAGCCCCAGGTGAAGGACTTCCTGGACCCCCGGCAGTTTGCATACCAGGAGAGCATGGGGGTGGAGGATGCCATCATTTACATGCTGCACAGGGCCTACACACACCTGGAGAGGCCACAGAGCATGGTGAGGACCATGTTCTTCGACTTCTCCAGTGCATTTAACACTATCAAGCCATCACTGCTGGCTGACAAACTAGCAGTGATGTGTGTGGAGGACTCCCTGACGGCTTGGATCCACAACTACCTCACAGACAGGCGTCAGTATGTGAGACTGCAGGGCTGTCAGTCTGAGGTGGTGGTGTGCAACACCGGTGCCCCCCAGGGAACTGTTCTGTCACCCTTTCTCTTCACCCTCTATACCTCCGACTTCCAGTTTAGCTCCGACCAGTGCCACCTGCAGAAGTTTTCGGATGACTCCTCTATCGTCGGTTACATCACAGACGACAGGGATGAGGAGTACAGGGCCCTGGTGGAGAGCTTCGTGCAGTGGTGCGACACCAACTACCTTTTGCTTAACACCAGCAAAACAAAGGAGTTGGTGGTGGATTTTAGGAGGAAGAGAAGGACCCCAGCCCCCATCACCATCAAGGGGGTGGAAGTCGAGAGGGTGGACTCCTACAGGTACCTGGGAGTACAAATTAATAACAAACTGGACTGGACTGACAACACCGAGGCTCTTCTCAGGAAAGGGCAGAGCAGACTGTTTTTCCTGAGAAGGCTGAGGTCTTTCGGTGTCTGCAACAAGCTGCTGCAAATGTTTTATCAGTCGGTGGTTGCCAGCGTTCTGTTCTTCGCCGTGGCCTGCTGGGGTGGAAACATATGTGCCAGGGATGCTGCGAAGCTAAACAAACTGGTGAAGAAGGCCAGCTCTGTGGTGGGGACCGGGCTGGACAGCCTAGAGGTGGTGGCAGAACAGAGGATGGGGAAAAAACTGGCGGCCATGCTGGCCAATCCCTCCCACCCGATGTACTGCGAGCTGGCAGGGATGAGGAGCAAGTTCAGCCACAGATTTGTTCTCCCCCGTCAAAGTACAAAAAGATTTGGACAGTCCTTTGTTCCAGCTGCACTCCGACTCTACAACCAGGCCCTGCAGGGTGGGGGAGACCTGGAGCTGGAACTTTTGGAACTTTTCACTTATTGAGCCTGCACTGTTTTATGTATTTTATTGAATGTTTTTCTGTTTTCTGTATTGAATGTTTTCTGCCCTAACTGAGCTGTTTGACAACAAAATTTCCCCATTGGGGACAATAAAGGTTTTCAATCAATCAATCAATCTATTCATACCCCTTTCCTCTCCAGCTGCTGCTTGCACCTCCGCCATGATACTAGCTGGCTCTCTCTTACAATACACACAATACAACTTATAGTACACATACAACGTGTTTGTTCTTTACTGTACCGCACACCCACGCAAACAGAGAGAAAGGGAGAGCAAGAGCGAGAGAGAGAGAGAGAGAGAGAGAGAGAGAGAGAGAGAGAGAGAGAGAGAGAGAAAGAGAGAGAGAGAGAGAGAGAGACAGTAGGATTTAATTTAGTATGTATAGATCTATGCTCATTTCAAGTCAACAGTTTGCGCAGGAGTACAGGCTGGCAGTGACCTGCAGGAATGACCCCGTACTATATATCAGACACAACCCATATTCACCTAATCTCTGGTCTGCTCTTCTCTCTGTCCCCAGTGACTTCTCAGGAAAATGGTTTCGACTGGCAGTTACAGACTTGGCTAATTGGTTTTCCCCACTCCTGCATTCCATTAATAATGACTCCATCCCAGGTAAAAACCCCATTGCCGATGGACCGAAGGGAAGACCAAGACTCTGACTAATGATACAGTACACACTGTGCTGTCCTCCAACAAACCGTACGATACGACCAGGCAATGTCAGGCAGGTCAGAGAAGCCTGGGAGTGTCAGACAGTGAATGTCCAGGCAAACACACACACACACGCACACACACACACACGCACACACACACACACACACACACGCACGCACACACACACACACACACACACACACACACACACACACACACACATACATACATACATACATACATACATACACACACACATACACATACACATACACATACACACACACACACATACATACATACACACACACACACATACACACACACACATACACATACACATACACACATACACACATACACACATACACACATACACGCACACACACACACATACACACACGCGCACACACACACACACACACACACACACACACACACACACACACACAGTGTGAGTGCTTTGTTGAAAACCCCAAGAGACGGACATACTGTATTTCCCAATGTCATAGCGGTAGCGCACACCCCGTGGCTGGATAAACAAGTCAGCACTTTGAATATGCAATTATATTCTTGTCATAACACATCCTGTACACCTCACAACCTGCCAGGCCGAGTCTCCGGTTGCACCAGGTGGGTGTTGTCTGTCTGTCCCACCCAGTTAAGGTCAGAATGTTGCCTATTTTGCTCATTTAAAAATCCTCCTCCCGAGAGCCTTATGAGCCGCGGGTATGACAGGAAGAACGACACGGTTATTAAAAAAAAAAAAAAAAAAAGAGAGGAGGAAAACAGAGGAAAACGTATGGTTGTTAACTAACACTCTTAATCTAGCCTTAATTGTCTTACCTCTAATGAGTGAGTCTGATTGAGTCACGGCTCCTCAGTTTGATTGGGTTGGATTGCAAAGGACTGGTTAATGAGGAAACGGTACAGAGCTGTTTAGCACTGAGGCTAAGAGATGCAATGTAGCCACAGTACAGTGTTGTCAGGGGGAGCTGCATGCTAGCTCTGTTAGCCGGGGTCAGTTCAAACTGTTGACCCGTGTGAGGCGGTGGCAGTGAACCCTAACACGGCAGGACCAACCCCACAGCGGCCCCAGACGTGACCCTAGGGGTCTATCAGTACTCCATTAGAGATCATTTAGCCCTCCTCCAAGACATGTGGGGCCACTAATGGAGACAAATCTCAATGCTCCAGGGCACCTCTGTCAAAGGCTTTGAGCTAAAGCACCAATGGCAGCACAGCGCCTGGGGCGAATACCAAATGTGAGCGTGGGCATTGCCACAGATCGAGCGCTTCAGAAAAGAAAAAAGAAAAAAAAAGAAAAGAAAAAAAGAAGAGAAGAGCATTCTCATCTCCTCATGCTGCATAGGGACACATTCTCTGTGTCACAGTGTCACCTGTCTGTCGCTCACTATGCTTCGTTGTGTTATCTATCTTGTCGCGTACACGTTCAAAACACGCATCAGCGCTCACGTCTTGTACCCTGAATGTGCAATTATCAGCCTAATACAAATCAAATCCAAATGTTTGCCTTTGGGTGAACTATCTATATTTGTGCATAGATTTGCCACACAAAATCTGATGTTATGTAACTCGGGTATTGAGGTCTTTTAACATAGATATGTACTGCTGTGGTGTCTCTATATAGAACATTGTTGAAAAAAAATATTTTATGCTTTTTTTTCTCTACTCTACGCTGATCTGAGGCTTCAGTATTTTTTTTCCCCAGCAAAACTGTGTTTGAAATTCTGAAATATAATCATTCAGCCTCTTAATGATGACAGTAGATTCATTATTAATAAGCCCTATCCTTCTATCGCTCTCCCACAACAGGCCGGAGCACGCGTATTAGCATTAGCCACAGTGGCTCTATTTGATCTTTGTGTAATTACAGCATTTTTTGCAGATTACATCACAAGCTGTATGTTAAGTAGTTTTTATACCCAACACGATTCCCATAGGCCTCTTTTTTTCATGAAGCCAGAAAGTATGCTTGAGTTTCTGGTCTATTTGCATCATCTATAAAGATGACATCAGGAATACTTCTGAAGTATGTACTTAGCAGGAAACTATAAAAAAAAGAAATGGCTCGGCGAAGTGCCCAACATTGGCTCACACTTCCACATAAGGTGCCAATTTCCAATGAGAGCCATAAAGCGGTTGCAAGCAATGTTGACCCATAAAACAACTTATGATGTCCCTTTTCTCAAATCCCTTTACTGCGGGAACAGGGGATATAAGCCCCTCTTTCATGTGCAAGATCTAAAGCGCTTCATGATTTTTCATCAATATTCCAATTGAAAGAACGAATCACCCCAAATATCAAATTCAGAAAACGGATCGGCTAGATGGATGGATACCCTCTATGGGGCCTTGTGGGTCAACAATATAGTGTGTGTATACTTGCCTAAAAATGAACAACACAGTCCTTAGCATCTTTATGTACAAGACAGTGGGTAAAAGGTACAATCATTGATGATTGAATTTAGGTTTACATAGAGAGGGAATCATCCACTGGAAAATCCTAAACATTCACAGCTCCTCAGTTGAATTCTACAAGGGTCACGAATTCCCACTGGAGCATGTTGTTCATGTGGAAAAACACCCCGCTCTTTCCCTCTGTTCACTGTCACTGTAAGCATTGCCAAAGCTAGTACCAGGTCAGTCTTAGTGCGATGAGAAACAGGTGACGCAGAGTCTGACTGGCGCTTTGCTTTCTGCACACGGGCACAAGGGCATATCCGCCAGATGGGGAGATGGATTCAGTGCTCTCTTTAGGGCTCGCAGTGCCCATTTGGCTCCTCTCCAAATGGGCAATTTCACAGAGCGGGACGGCGGGTTGAAAAAACAACAGCACATAAACAAAACAAAAGTAAAGTGGAAAAGTGGGAGAAGTGGATTTTAAAATGTTTTAAATAGGCCTACTCATCAGCGTTGAGCATCTTATTGTAGCTATTATTATTGAGAAAGCACAGCAGGTGGTCATTAGCATCGGAGAGGGTGGTGGGGAATTCCACCAGCTCAGAGTGGCAAGGAACTGTTGCGAGCAGGAGGAGTATCAGGAGTTTTATAACAGTGTTAGCAGGTACAATAGTGTATACTCTAATAGAGAAGAGGTAGACATAGGGGCTCTTAGGTGGCGTAGCGGGTTATAAGCGTTGACCATGTAACCGCGGGGTCCCCGGTTCGATTCCGGCCGGGGACATATCCTGCATGTCATCCCTCCTCTCTCTCTCACCCATCCTTCCTGTCTAAATCTTCACTGTATCTATCAATAAAAATGAAAAATATGAGTGAGACTGCCCCATTCAGAAAAAATAACTTTAAAAAAAGAGAGAAGAGGTACACTTGCATTTGCATTCTTGTGTTCTTATGCCTAATCCAGTATTTAAAAGAGTGTAAGTCTAGTATAAAACACACAGTCGAGGTTTGATGTAGTGCCAAGTGATCTGACCAGGATCAAATATTTAACAAAACGTTCCATAATATGACTGTATGGTTTAGTGCATTCTGGGTAAATACCAGCTGAAGCAGAGAGGGAGAACAAAAGGTTACCAAAGGGTCTTTATCAGATTTATGAAATGATGTTTTCATGGGGTGAAATGGCACAGCGACTGTATACGCATACAGTAGACCTCCATATCCTGTATGTCCTGTGGATATCTACTGGACTCTCATTTCTCATGGACTCTCATTTCCTCCAGTGAACTCCAGTGAAGGTTTTTGAGTGCAGGGCAAGACTGTTGTCTAATGTATGGGTAGTAAAATGAATACATTAGCCTGCTGATGTCCCCCCTAGATAAGTAAGGTGGTGTGAAATGCAAAAAAAAACTAACATTCCTTTTTTTGCATGATATAAATGCATTATACATGTGTGCAGCATGCATAACAGTTTTCTCATTATCAGACGGGAAAGAAAGCGTCCAGTTTGCCTGATCGCAGGACTAAATCAGAAACAAGAAATACTATTCCATTATTCCCAGTAAGATGAGCCGAGCAAAAGAAGTGTTCCATATGCATGCATGCATGGATCAGGCTTAATTGCACAGAGGCATTCACTTGGGGATTGGTTGGCATGGAGAAGGCGTGTGATCTGAGAGGTCTATCTTCTGTGTGTTGACACATGCTGGATGTGGACTGTCAGCCATGCAGGGGGCTGTACTTAGAGAAGGTGTAAATCTCAGGAAAATTCTCCCTCCTGGGGAGATTAACGTATGCCAGAGGATGGAACTTTTTCTCACGCTGGTTAGAACTACGGTGGTCTATAACATCTAGGCTATTTCAAGCTGCTCCTAAAAACACATTGATCATGTTGAGATGAGAGAGATGACGCAGACACAGGTGAAAAACTGGCAATAGCGGCAAACTCGTTCTCCATCACATAATGGAGCAACTATACTCTACTGAAGGATGTCACACTGACATTAGTGCAGGATGTTCTAGTGTCCGTAACTCTTTGCAGTCCTTTTCTCAGAATGCCCTCGCTCAGTCGGTGACCTATGACGTAACTTCTGTTTATTACACTACAGCAGATGTGGGAGCTTCAGACTGGATCACACATCTGAGATAATAACTGTAATTCACTACCAGGCAGCCCGGCACTAGAGGAGCTAATGCTGATGTTGTGGTGAAATCATTCCTCGGCTTTATAGAGTTCACTGGTCTGCTCTGAGTCTCAGATCACCTTGCTGCTGCTCCATTATTGCTGCATGTCTCTTGCCTGCTCTTTTTAGGAGGGATAGATTGGTCAAACAAGAGCCAAGAAAAACAGGCTGTTCCATGCCAAGAGAGGCACGGAGCCTATACCAGGAGAGAGATAAGGAGTGTTCCAGGATGGTAGGGAGGAGACTATTACCTGCACTGGTCATCAT
>NC_137690.1:63513055-63518055 GCF_963989245.1 Nansenia antarctica | reverse complement strand
TCTCCAAACAGACAGACACAGACACAGAGATGATGCTCAGAAATACTGTAACCTCTTCCTCCATGCCAAAAACCCCCAAAGACTTCATCTGCCCAGGATGGATACTGAAATGTGTGACTCACACCACCACCGAGCAAGTCGTTGTTTTGGAAAACCTGTCAACAGGTTCATCATAAACAACTGACTAATTTGATTGACAGTGCATACCTGTCAACATTGGGATTTGAAAATAAGGGATGTTTTCCCAAAAATAAGGGAAAATAAGGGATATCCCCCGTGTGCCCCCAGGCCATCCTCCCCTTCCCCACCCCACCCCACCGTCCACATACCATACCCCTTAGACAAGAGTACACAGTCAATCCTAAAATCACCACTAGGCAACCACTTGCTTGCACAGTGCAACAACTATTGTGTTAACTAGTTCCTCAACTCCGACATGGATATCGCGATTGTGCGCATGCGCCAACGTCTAACAATTAAGTGTTAAATTATATTATATATATATACAGTCATACAGTGGTCCACAGAGATGTGCAGCTTCCCAACATACAACACAACTGCCGTGACGCACACCATCTACTATACACCATCTACTATACACCATCTACTATATGCTAATGGCAGTAATGCACTAAAGGCATAGCTAGAGGAAGCGGCCCACAGGTCACTCTCCCATAATGCATTTGGAGGGCAGGGCTTCCCCTGGCGTCTTCTACCATGTTGAGCAATTAGCAACATACTGTAGTGAACTCATTCAAACAAACACCATACAGTCCCAATGGCTTGTTTCCTCTCTGTCTCTCTCCGTTTCTCCTCCAGGCAAAATGTAGATTTTACATTTGTTTGCAAATCATGCTTTGCAACTTGAGGATGTTCTGTGTTGAGGGAAACGTGGCCTTCAACCGAGACAGAGATGATTTATTCATTTACAGCTTCATAGATAGATACAATAAAAAAAAAATCATAGACTGTTTTTGTCTGCAAACAGCATTGACACTATGACCCAGGCTCTGGTACTGGGATGCAACATAATAATGTTCATTTATAAGCCATTGATAGATCATATCCTAGCTTACCTGTATCAAGAGATGATGAACAAGCAAACTAGCTGCAGTTTTCTACATTTGATGTTTTTTAACCTTGTGGTATCTAATACCATTTGTTCTTTTCCATGTCATTTGTGTTGTGCTAATTGAGTCATTGACATCATTCTGAGAGTAAAATATAATGTCCCTATTTAAGTATCAAGGACTGAGTGGTTCTCTTTCAGTCGACTCAGTTTGACCCCTCATTATGGAGTACTCTCTCCTGTGTGGCTTTTCACTGAAGACCCCTATTCAATAACACCAGTTACATGCCAGTGATGCTGGCAAGGGATATCATCTGTCCCAATAAAGGGACACAGCAACACGTTGGTGCATGACATAACAGTGTCCAAGGATACTGTTTTATAACTATTACAGCCATTGTATGATGATCAGTCATAGAAGCACCTCTGATTTCTAACAGGGTACAATAGCTTGAGAGAGCTTAAGAAAAGGTCGAATCTGCAATTCTCATGCATCATTACATGTCATTGGGTGGCTTCCTTTATACAGACCAACATATGCAAATTTGCCCACAGCATGTTTGCATTCGCTGTTTATACTTGATGTTCATCAACCACAAAGCCACTATGCATTTGTGTGGAGCTGAGATTTGATAGGTATACCTAGTGAATTGGTGGACATTTCACCTGGCCTATCAAAGAGCTCGATAAATGACTGCCATATTATTTACACCTATCAAGTCCTCTCAGATCTATGCAAGTGACTAGAGGGTAAGTGCCTGAGGTTGCTATCAGATCCATGTTTGTCAATGGAAACACAACCTGGGGTGTACATTGTAATAATTGCTGAGTCTACCTAAAACACTGCTGGCAATACGCAAAGATGGATAGCTGTAATATTCCTTCCTACCTTTTTGGGTTCAAATAAGGACCATTGAGGACTGCCAGACAACATATGTGCCTGGAGATGGAGTAGCCCCCCTCCAGTTCCATGACATCCCCTACTCTGCAGACCCCCAGACCTGGTAAGTCAAATACTACAATGGTCAGTCATAATATAAAGTGTGGAATCACTGTGACTTGTGACGTCAGTAGGATGATTGTGTGAAGAGACTGTTAGACCCCTAGAACTGTTGCATTTGAACTGTAGGACCCATTTATGTCTGGCTCATTTTGTACGGTAACAATTCATGGACAAGTCATTCATTTTGCATGACATCTCTGCTCTCCTGCTTCATTTTCCCCATCTCTGTTTATGTGGCTGCTGCAGTCATGAAGAACGATCCACAGACAATCAGCACTGACATGGAGGGGGCGATGGAGGACTACCTTAGGCACTAGGCAGGGAGGTCTGTTGGTGCTGGATACAAGAAACCTGATTGATCCTACTGAAAGATATTCCTCAGAGGATTCGTGTGTAATTAGATTGGGTAGAATTCGAGCCATTGAAATAGACATGGACGTCTTTTCAACGTTGAATCGACGACATGATGTTTACTCGGATGCCATGCTTCACTTACATTGACATGTTTGGCATTCAGCAGAGGCCTTTATCCAAAGCGACTAACGACAAATACATTTGTCTAAGTAACTGAATCATCTATCCATCAGTCATCACGAGAAAAAGTAATCTATGCTCAGGCCTAGGGCCATTGGCAGTCATAATGCTCGAAGAAGGAACAATTATTATTTAAAAATGTGATAATAATACACTAGAGAAACTGTACAGGGGGGTAGAGGGGATGGAGAGGTTTCAGGAGGGACAGATAAGGTGTAGCCTGAAGACATGGGTTTTTTCAGTCTACAGTGGAAGATAGGGAGTGATTCTGCACTCCTGACAGCAGTGGGAAGCTCGTTCGACCAGCGGGGTGGCAGGGCAGGGAAAAGGCGCAACCAGGTAGTGCGAATGCTGCATCCCCGTAGGGGCACTGGTGCCAGTCGGCCAGCAGAGGTAGAAGAGTGGAGTGAACGGGCAAGTGTTTGGTGGCTGAACATTGCTTGCATGTAGGAAGGGACTGTTCCCTTTGCTGCCTGGTAGATGAGCACCAGAGTCTTGAATCTGATGCGAGCTGCTACCGAGAGCCAGTGAAGGGTGAGAAGGAGAGGGTAGACATGGGAGAATTTGGGGAGGTTGAACACCATTCTGGATGAGCTGCAGAGGCCTGATGGCAGAGGCGGGGAGCCCGGCCAGGAGTGCGTTGCAGTAGTCAAGGTGGGAGATGACCAGTGTCTGGCTCTGGACCAAGAGTTGTGCTGCTTTTCTGTTGAAGAATGGACGTATCCTTCTGATGTTGTAGAGGAAGAATCTGGAGAAGTGTGCTGTCACTGTGATGTATGCCGCACACAGTATAAGTGGTTGCTATGGATCACCCCAATGTTCTTGGCTGTCTGTCTTCGATTGAAAAGGTATCCTCATCTGTTCAGTGATGTAGAATAGATGTTCGAAGATAACACTTGCTGAATCGCTATACTGTACAGCAGTCTGTTTGGCTGGCTAAGTCTCAAACTAAGCCCTGGTGTTTTGGTTTTGTTTCATCAAGTTTTGTTTCATCATGGCATGTTAAAACTAAAAACTTTTCTACTACCCTGCCTCCTGTAGTTTCACGTCAAATTCCCCTCAGCTTTTTTGAAGTATTCATAGATGTAGAATTGTAAATCACTTTACTATGCTGTATCCAAAAACCTCAAGATAGGCTATGAATCATTAATGAATACTGCTATGCACATCACTTTATACAAGGGGCAATACATGCTTCATATGTTTGTAAATTACCGTAGCCTGCCTCCTACACAGAAAAACTGCAAAATAGCTTTATACTAGCTTATCCTGATGTGATTTTGAAAATGTAAGGATACTGGGAGATAGTCCTGACATTTTATCAAGTGCAAAGGTATAAACACATTTTTACTCACTTGGTCAAATGACCCCACTCATGGCTGTTCTAGTGTTAAATAATGAGTCGGTAAGTTATTTTGCCCTTATGACGATTGACCCTTGGATAAGTGTATTGTAAAGGCCCTTAGTTGGATCTATGATGTAACATAAATACTTTATAAAAGGCTGGCACACTCCACGCATGATGATATTATGAAGTGTTTATGTCAGGTGTTATGAATGTGATATACATATCATTATTGTGTATAGTATACCCCTTTCATAATGTAAATGTAAATAAATGTAAAATATAAAGTGGTACAGAAGAGAAGGTAGGATGGTTGATGGTCATGGGGATGGACAGGGTAGGAGACAGGGGGAAGGGGGAGGAGGGTGAGGTGAGGTGAGGTGTTTGAGTGCGCAGAGATACAGGGAACTGAAGTGGAGCACAAAGGATCCATATTTTAACGCATAATTAATAGTCCACCTGTTCTTGTCATCTGGCTGAGCGAGAGAGCGAGAACAAGGAAAGAGAGAGCGCACGTGCCAGAGAGAGGGAGAGCCGAGGAAAAAGTATAATGACACCATTACCAAATACAAGAGATGGAACACATATTATGGTGATTACTGCTCATTTCCATACATATAGAGCACTTTGTGCGAGTCAAGGAGAGACCAGCAGTGCATGTCGTCTGTGTACTCAGACTCTAGAGGCAGCTGGGATAGCGCTGGCACAATCACACTCCTCCATGGAGCAAAGTCAATGGGCACCACGAGTGCTCCTGTATGTACTCAATCTCTTCACACAATCACTGCTGCCTTGACATTTAGTAATGCTTTGCTTTAGTTGACATTCTTAAGACTTAGAAAAAAAATATCTTCACCATCCTCAAGTCAGACCACTCGGGTCACATTTGAGATCAATTATGAAGGGAAAATAAACTCCTGGTAATAAGGCCTCCATAGACTTCTAACTAACGATTTTGTATAACGAGTGTTACTGTACAACAGCTATTTGCATCTGGTGCATTGCCAATGTAGGATAGCACTTTTGCAACCCTTAGCATGACATAATAT
>NC_137690.1:63505555-63508055 GCF_963989245.1 Nansenia antarctica | reverse complement strand
ACACACACACACACACGCACAAGGAAGCAAACACAGGTAAGGGGGGGTGACTAAAACAGCAACTCTTGGCAATTCGTTCAACAAAGACCAGAAATAACACAGCAGCAGAATTGCACTGAACAAAAGGCCTCCTTGAAGCAAGGCCATGCATCTGAGATAAAGAATGCTCTTTGAAAAGGAAAATGCAGACACAAACAAAAGAGTTTTACATGGGAACATGTTACATAAAAAGCATTGGTGAGCTGTGTGTACAGTACAGGTCTGCTGGGGGGGGTGTGTATGTGTGTGTGTGTGTGTGTGTGTGTGTGTGTGTGTGTGTGTGTGTGTGTGTGTGTGTGTGTGTGTGTGTGTGTGGGTAGGAGTGTATTGTAGTGTATTATAGTGTATTGTAGAGCTGCATCTTGAGGTGGTTTATTTATCATCATGTGTGTTCTTGTTGTTAAGCAGTGTGTGTGTGTGTGTGTGTGTGTGTGTGTGTGTGTGTGCGTGTGCGTGTGCATGTGCGTGTGTGTGTGTACCAGGTGTATGTTGTTTCAGACTCCAGTCCTGCGAGAGTCCCCATCTCGATCAGGACTGGCCTAATGGGACAACAGCTCTCCACAGCTGGAGGGCAGGAGACCCAGAGCCCCTCGTAATGACTATCAGCTCAGCAATTTAAGAAACCCCGCGGGGAATTTACACACTCCGATCCAGGCCAGGAAAAACATTTTTTAGAAAACATTCCTCTCTGTGGTAGAATACCAGGGGCGCAGACTTGGGGCGGGCGATGGGGGCACTTTCTCAGGGGAAAGGGGCAGGATTTTGGTTTATTTATTTATGACAGAAACAAGGCATTCCATATAATGGTTTTGACCGGAAGAGTATTCAGCGCCAGTTGCCACTTGGCTATGGTTAACTTGATTCTCCCACCCCAGTATGTGTTTGGTTAACGTATTCTTGTTCCAATGGCTAGGCTACTCAATAAGATGCGAGGATGGCATGGCAGTGCTGGCTGTCCCTCTTTCAGACACACACACACACACACACACCCACACACACACACACACACACACACACACCCACACACACACACACACACACACACACACACACACACACACACACACTGGGGAGTACGGGGACATTCACAGTGACAGGGCTGTTGCCTAGGCCAGTCTCAGACACACACAATCTGAACACTTTGCAGAACTGCATAGTCTCCCCCCGCCCCCCCCCAAACAACTTGCTCATTATCACTTCCGAGGGCTGCCTTACCCACAAACCTATTGTATCATTGGTCAATGTAGTTTCACTGGGCGCTGTCATAATCACCATCCATATTCAAAATACAATGTTGTTGTTTTCTCTACAAGCTCTACAAGGGCGGCAGGTAGCCTAGAGGTTAGAGAGGCCGGCTAGCAATCGGTTGGTCGCTGGTTCGATCCCCGCATCAGGAGGGAGCTGGATGTGAGCTGGTGACTGGAGGGTTGCTGGCCTCATATCTAAGGTGCCTACCACTGCCGTTGTGCCCTTGAGCAAGGCATTTAACCCCTAATTCGTACTCTGTGCAATGACAAAGGTTGAATCTAATCTAATACTTTTTTTTAAAAAGGGTCACTAGTGCCTGGTCAAGCAAACTGACTTTCATGTTTAGTGGAAAGCAAAACCGAATGAAAGCTGGCGGGACGATTCCACCCGGCTAGGGCTACTATCCTACTATGTACCGTCACTAGGAGCCCTGAAACAGTTACGACAAAGTCCCCTTCCACTCCACAGTGAGAAGAGTTATTCTCTAAACCTACAGTCGAGTCATCTCACAGGTAAAGCCATTCACCACGGTCTAGTTTACTGGTGTTTTTTCTCACTTTGTTCACTATAAATGTAGAAAAAAGGCAGTCAAGTAGGCTGATTCTATTCGACTGTGTCACACTGTGAAGCACTGAAATGACAGATGTAAGTTACCATTGTGTAACAGAGCAGAGTGCTCCTTTCAGGAAAAAGAGTAAGCAATACCATTGTAATACAAGTTCTCTCTTCTATTCAATAGCATTCGGCGCCTGACAAATAACATAAAGAAAAACACACACATTTATATACTTTTCTTAACGGAGCTCTTGTGCTTTATTCATGGTGGCAACAAGACATAAGGATATAATTACCATACCATTAGCACATGTTTAGAATGCGAGGAGGTTGAGCGACTGGGATCTGGTAAAAGAGGGCCTGCGCTAAACAAAGCGCTAATTTCATGGTGTAGAGCTGTAATTTTTGCTAACGCTCTCACGTGCCACTCTCTGTTCTCACAGCCCTCCTGTACTGGCAACAGCCCCCCCCCAGCCCCCCAGCCCTTTTATCAGCTCCTCCACCAGGCCAGAGGCTAATGAAACAGTACCATTAGCCCAGGAACGATTAGCGAAGCACCGTTGGCCTGCCGAGTGGTGCTACGCCCCTCCTCAACCTCAGCCCTGGCGCTGGCTCAGGCTGTTATTATTTGGGAATAGGCTTGAGCCCGGCAATTCTC
>NC_137690.1:63500555-63503055 GCF_963989245.1 Nansenia antarctica | reverse complement strand
TGTCTGAGGTCAGTTTTGCGTTTGTCCTCCTGTGAAGGTTAGCATTGAGCGGTGTGTGTGTGTGTGTGTGTGTGTGTGTGTGTGTGTGTGCGCGTTCAGCATTGCTACAGCCCAAGTGGAGGGGAGACTTTTTTGGCATAGCAGATGTGTTTGCCTGTCACATTAATGGGGTGGTGTCCCCCCCCCCCCTCCCTTCCCCTCTGCTGGGTTGTTGTCTTTAGTAGAACAGTGAAGATCAATCTATGGGAGCAGCAGCTCTCTCCTCTCTCCTCTGTTTCCAGTGCGCCCGCGGCACCATCTTTATGAATAAAGGCCTGTTCTAATGGAGGATGCCTCCCGGCAACTGTGGAATAACTGAGACGGATCACAACCGCAACTCCTTGAAAAAAAACGGTTGCAGTTGTATCATGTTGTGCTGTGCTGTGCTGTGCTGTGCTGTGCTGTGCTGTGCTGTATGTATGTGTGTGTGTGTGTGTATGTGTGTGTGTGTGTGTGTGTGTGTATGTATGTGTGTGTATGTGTTTGTGTGTGTGTGTGTGTGTATGTATGTATGTGTGTGTGTGTATATGTTTGTGTGTGTGTGTGTGTGTGTGTGTGTGTGTGTGTTTGTGTGCGTGTAAGGCAGAAAGCTGGTCAGACAAGAGGCACCGGCAGCCTGAACATAAAGCCCTGTTTGGTGTCCATACCGCCCCCCCCCCCCCCCCTCCCCACCCGATGTCACCATTAATAATGTACACTTTCATTATTCCCAACTGGTTGGTATAATTGTTCCACCACGATGGTCAATTCTATTATCCTCCCCCCCCCCCCCCCCCCCCCACACACACACACACACACCCCTGTTCCCCTCTGCAGCCGTGCTACACACAGCTTAGTTCACATTTCAAGGGATTATCAAGTGAAAGCAATCACCGGAAAAGAAGTCAATAAAAACGAAAGAAAACACACACTTCTTTTGTCTTTTTAGGCTCGTGTTCATAAGCTTTTGCTTTAGTTCGCTTCATAAGACAGCTGCACCAGCGCCACGTGAAGTCTGATTCGTCAGTGAAGTGGCCCTGACTTGAGAACACAAGTCACCCCAGGCTGTGGGAACGCCACATCTGTTGGAGAAAGCAACACATCTAAACAACCGACATGGTTGTTTCCAAGTCGACATGGACTGATTCTACCCCATATAAAGGGATATAAAGGGATATAAAGGGAAACACAGTGATGGCTTGTACATAGTATGGCTCCATTGCCTGACATAAAGCTCTCTCGTCTCCTGTGATTGACAGGTTTGACGAGGCCTTTCAGTAGCTCCATCTTCTCCAATTACGAAAAAAGGACGTCGCGTCTTTTGACCAAATCATGGACATGGATGTCCAGATTCTGGGAAAAGTGTGAAAGCAGGGGTGGAACTAAAAGTTTGCAACGAGTTGAATCATCCTAATGACAATCTTCATCATCGCCGTCTCGCCATCTCATCTGCTGGGTCTGCATGTGGACACTTCATCAGCACTTTATCAGATTTGATTAGCATCTCAGAGCAGCTCAAGAAGGACATATTCAATTAGGATTCTCTGTGGGTATGAAAACGGCCTCTCCGAAAAATTACCTGGGAATATATTTCTCGTCTGAGGTAAGTTTGAGGTAAACTTTTGCTTAATCGCCCCACCTTCTGTTCCCACGTTGACACGTGAATGTACTTTACGCACTTACTTACACAACTAAAAACCACAGGAAAAACTCACAGAACAGCAAAATGTCAAGACAATACTACTATGTAATATTATATACGAAAAGAAAGTCCTCTGCAGTTTTCTTAAATAAAAAAAAAAACATCAGGAGTCAGAGGTGGTGGTTCACATTCAGGGTAGTGGGCAGCACAATGTGGAAGCATCCACTACGACCACAACCACCCACCACCACACAGCCCCAAGAACACCACAGAGGGGCAAAGCCAGCCTCTCCATGGCAACAGCATACCTACAGATATCTATTATCAATCCCCCAGATGCCTAATTGTTGCGCTAATGATGTAATGCCTGATGGGACTGTTTATGGTTGTCATTCTGTAGCGCAGCGCAGTAATTAGTGCACACCCCAGATCATTAAACAGCACAGAGGCTCAGGCGGGAAGCACACACACACGCACACACACACGCACACACACGCTTGCGCACACATACACACACACACACACACACACACACACACACACACACAGAGCCAAGGAGCTAGAGGCCCAGGGGAGGAGGTGGATCTGCTGGCGCTAGAGATTTACGTTCATTCAGTCTTCACCCGATGGTGGCTGACATTCCCTCACAGTGTCCCAGTGTGCGCCAGGTTGCGGAGCGTGAATATGTGAAAAGATGCTGGTCTGTAAAATACTTTTTTTTACTACTTATTACCTATTACTTTTTACTGTAAGCTTTTTACTGTAAGCTGTTTGTGCAGTTTCTGTAAAAATGTGTGTGCAGTTCTCCGATAATGAGGTTATGCATGGAGAGTAAGTCAG
>NC_137690.1:63493055-63495555 GCF_963989245.1 Nansenia antarctica | reverse complement strand
CACACACACTCACACAACACGGCATACAGATGTGGCCCAGGTACCAGGTAGAACCTTTTTCCCTGGGCCAGAAGTGGGCCGGCTCTGGTTGTCAATCCTGAGCCTTATCTTTGCCATGCAAGGCCCAGACCTTTGCCAGCATGTTGATGTGACCCAGCTTCCAACCACACTCAGGCCAAAGATGGCCCAGTAGCTAGGAAGATGTAGGTCAGGGCCACATTCCTCATACCAGAACTGTTCCACAGCAAATGATCACCTCTCAGCCAGGGCTGACCCCCCACATTTGGATCAGGTCTGCCCCATATAATGTCATATAATATAATATAATATAATAGTGTTGAAGAGCCCACTCAATATAACAAACAACAGTTTTAGGATCACTACTTATAATTTGTGAATTGGATTCACTGTATACTGTGATACATGGCTTGTAAACATGTTTTTAGCATGTTGATGTTCTATCAGAATGTTGTGATGTGCTAAACATGCAGTTAGATGTTCATAGAGATGTTCTTTCTTAGCTGCTAGCAAGCTACCAACGCGACGGTGGGAAACGCGTCTGTTTTGATTCAGAGCAATTTTCTCCGGTATTGGGGTGTATGAGGTGCAGTGTTGCCACAGTTACTTTGAAAAAGTATTCTGATTACTGATTACTGATTACTCCTTTAAAAAGTAATCTAGTTACTTTACTGATTACTTGATTTTAAAAGTAACTAAGTTAGATTACTAGTTACTTTTTTAGTTACTATTGGCAGCTGCCTAGGCACCCGACCCCCCCCCCCCCCCCCCACCCGCAACATAAAAATGAAAACTGGTTTTGCCAAAACTCACTTTATTTTAACAGTAACTTAAATTACATAATTAAACTTTAAACAATAACTTAAAACAACAAAATAAAGAGTCTTTCTTTGCCTCACCCAACATAAATACTTGTTTTTAAACAATAAAATAAATATAATCTTTATTTAAGTGGGGCTACCCCCCTCAAAACGCAATTTCCCATTTTTCCCCGATTTTGAGATGAGTTGCTCTTTTGCCTCCTAAACATGTTTTCTTTCATATTAGTGACAATACAACGTCGACAAAAACACATTTGGTTGTTTATTTTACTTGATTGTGGTGCATGCGTCCGTAAAATCCTCATAAATTCGCCAAAAGTTAGTAGTTTACGCACAGCGTTACCGAAACGGCTGCTGTCTGAAATACATCAAGCCTGGCCTTGTTTGAAAGATGTGTTTCTTGTGCTCAAAATGGCCGCTTCCAAAATTTACAACGCCCCTTGTATCAGCAACCAATCACTAAAATAGATAGGTTGCATTCTTTTAGAATACGCGATTCTATTGGTTGATGCGAAAATTCTCGAATGTGATTGGTTGTCGTGTCCCATGTGACGCGGAAGGCGGAACTAGCCTCTCCACTCAGCCGTTTAACATTGGCGACCTACTGAACTTTAGGGACACTTTTGGGACACTTCCTATGTAGCCAGGGGAACAGAAAAAGACACACACCATCAGTGGGATGCCAGCTTTCAGACAAAAGTGATTTCAAGTCTCTAGCCCAATGTATCACCAAACAGCGCTCAATTTAGTCAATCACTGTGACCCACCGTTTAACATTGGCGACCTCCTGAACTTTAGGCTCACTTTTGGGACACTTCCTATGTAGCCAGGGGAACAGAAAAGGACACACACCATCAGTGGGATGCCAGCTTTCAGCCAAAAGTGATTTCAGATCTCTAGCCCAATGTATCACCAAACAGCACTCAATTTAGTCACTCACTACCCCTCCCCACTCAGCCGTTTAACATTGGCGACCTCCTGAACTTTAGGCTCACCTTTGGGACACTTCCTATGTAGCCAGGGGAACAGAAAAAGACACACACCATCAGTGGGATGCCAGCTTTCAGACAAAAGTGATTTCAAGTCTCTAGCCCATTGTATGGCCTCCTGTGGCCAGAATTCATAACTCCCCTCCTGAGTGAGCTAGAGGTCTGGTTTTCACAAATGTCGAACATCTTCGGTCGCGCCTAGCAGAAAAAACTCGACAGAGTACGGGTGCCAAGCCCCTTACGAATGACCTCGTCGAAAACGGTGCGTCTCTGCGCCTCGGAACGGCCGCGCTGACCGAAAAGCATTTAAAAATAACTCAAATTCAGGCTTCTCGGCCTAGGCACTTCAGGTCAAAGTACCGCTGCGTCGCAACCGTACGAGCCACAGACGCCGTTCTAATATTTCCTGAATCGGCTCGGGCCCGCCGAACACATATCCGAGCCCCGACTCGGTTGCGGCGCCAGTACCAGGTTCTGTCCCTCTCTCACACACAGGAGAGGCAGATGTGCTCACACACCAGTACCAGGTTCTGTAACTAGGCTTGACACAAGTGTGTGTGTGTGTGTGTGTGTGTGTGTGTGTGTGTGTGTGTGTGTGTGTGTGTGTGTGTGTGTGTGTGTGTGTGTGTGTGTGTGTGTGTGTGTGTGTGTGTGTGTGTGTGGCTGGCTGGC